>NC_039367.1:84140235-84275666 GCF_003573695.1 Papaver somniferum | reverse complement strand
TTTTTCATTTTTTTTTTCATTTTTTTTATATAACAAGGGACCTAGCATAGTGATGACCATATCCCAATTCTTTTTTTTTTAAAGATAAGAGAAAATGAAATACAGATAAAGATAAAATAAAAATGCAAGTACAAAGGCCATGGTGTAAGTACTTTACCGCTTGATTCTTCACAACTTGTATGTCTTGATATCATAAACTTCTCGAACTCTCATCCTTGATAATCTTCGCTCTTGTACATAAAGTCTTCAACTTGTAAAAATTCTGCTCCTTGTCTTGTTGCTTTACTTGAATCTGAAATCTGCTCATTTCTGTACTGTTGCTTGTAAACCGTGAACGTCTTCAACTTTCCTTCGAATTTGTGATGCTCCTCTTGTTGATGATGATGGTGTTTCTATGGACCTGTTGGCGTGGAGAGATAAAGTGGATGATGCTAACTGCGAACAAGATTACAAGTGGTATGTAAGTTAGCAATTTGATGTCACCATCATGATTGATAAAATAGCACTCAAGAGATCAAAATAGTGTTTCTATTGGTGGGAGGTTGGGTAGCTCACCATTCTACCCGGAGTTTACGAACGGTGACACGCACTCTAAAAGCACAAATTTAGACAGGTACAAAGAAGTGAAGGTCGGTGCCTCTCATGATGTAACATGGGTAGTCTCCACTATAGGGGACCACTACTCTAATACCGAATCCAGTCTGCACCTCATTTTCCACTGGGATGGTTAAATCCAACTTTAACTCTCATACAAGTAAGAAACCCGTTCGTGTTCTCTGTCATCTCTAAGTCAGTCGCTCTTATGAGAATCTCGATGTAATCTTAGCGACATGTATACTATGTGACTCTAAACTAACTAGAAGTTGGAGCTTTTTATTCACTATTTTACACAAAAGTTGAAAATTTTCATGAAAAATTTACAATGCAAATGCTCAACCACTCCCCCACACTTAAACTTTACATTGTCCTCAATGTAAATTGAGTCATCCAAAGCAAGTCAATGTGGGAAATCCTACATGATAATGTGACAAGAAATCAGAAAAATTAAATGCAAGACAAGAAAATCTAAAAAACAAGACAAGAAATAAAAATAAGACAAGAAATACTCATCCTATGGGTTGCCTCCCATTTAGCGCTTGGTTTAAAGTCGTCGGCCCGACTATCTCCTTGTTTGTTACGCCTTAGCCGGCTTCCACAACATTATGGAAATCCGATTGAATGTTACTCAAGTGTCTCCTCGCCTCAAAGATGTTGAAGTGAATGACCTCTTCATCGAACCCCATAGTCAAGGTGCCATTGTGGACATCAATCTTCGTTCTAGCGGTACTCATAAATGGTCTACCCAACAGTAAAGGTGTAGACGAGGATGGATTCACATCACTCATGTCTAAAACGTAGAAATCCACTGGAAATATTAGTCCTTTACCTGCACCAAAACATCCTCAACAATCCCTTTCGGGTAAACATTAGATCTATCGGCAAGTTGAATAACTATGCCGGTTTTCTTAAGAGGACCAAGGTTAAAGCATCATAAATAGAAGTAGGCATAACATTAATGGAAGATCCTAAATCTAACATAGCTTTTGTAAACCTCGTTTTACCAATTGTGAAACTACCGGGATCTCTCAATTTAGGTGGGAGTTTCTTTCGGAGATACGCCGAAGCATTCTCCCCCACACTCATTACCTCATTACCCGTTAGCTTGTGTTTGTTAGCGAACAATTCCTTTATACACTTTTCATAGCGAGGAGATTTCCTAATTACTTAAGTGAGTGGTATATTCACTTGGACCTTCTTAAAAACATTCCAAATATCCCTATCTTGTTCCACCTTCCTATTAGATTTAACAAACCTACTAGGAAATGGTAGAGAGGGAACATAAGTAGAAACAAGAGGTTTAGGCATAGATTTATGTACCTCGGAAGTTTGGGGGAAATCAGCATCATTTTCCTCCAAAATTGGTTCATTTGGGGCTTCTTCTTTACCCGAATCAGTAATTTCAGGTTGCATAAGTCGTGTACCACTTCCAAACGTAATAGCATTGACACCATCTCTTGGGTTAATAGGTTGGGAAAGGAGTTTCTCACCATTTTGTGCATGCAACTGATTAATCTCCTCGGCCATCGAACCAACTTGTGTTTGCAAGTCCTTGACCGCATCCTCCGTTCTTTGGATAAAAGATTTCAGCAACTCTTCCATATTGGACCCTTGATTTTGAGGTTGTTGTTGTTGTGGTTGACCAACTTGTGATTGCAACGCCTTAATTGCGTTATCTGTTTTCTGCTGGTTTAAGTTCGCTAGTTGTTGATTTTGCTGTACCACGGACATTAGAGCCTCCACCAAAGTAACCGTCTTTGCCAATTCTGAATTTTGGTCTTGTTGCGGTTGTTGCACTTATTGTTGGAACTCACTCGGATGGTTGTAAGAAAAACTTGTACTTGCAACTTGCTCGTAAGTGTTGGAGTAAATACCATACGGCTGAGTTGAGAATATAGAATTGACATGCTCTACGTTCTCATAAGATGGGCGTGATGGTTTTACAACCACTACTGCAATTTGTTGCATCATTGCCACCATATTGCTCATTTGTTGACGTAATTCAATAATCTCGTCAACTTGATTAACTCCCTTGGTAGGTGGTTCTGATCTACGACTTGAAAATTGTTGAGAATTTGCTGCCATACTCTCAATCAACTCTCTAGCATGTGTCACCGTCTTGTTCATAAGTGCACCACCACTTGCAGCGTCAATAAGATTCTTATCACTTGCTTGGAGACCTTCATAGAAGTATTGGATAATCATTGCATCATTAAATTGGTGATGAGGGAAGCTTGCTACCAATCTCTTGTACCGTTCCCAACATTCATACAACGATTCCCCCACACTCTGTTTCATCCCACAAATCTCCTTGCGAATTTGAGTCGCTTTCGACGCAGGAAAATATCTCTCCAAGAAAAGTTTCTTCAACCCATTCCATGTTGTAATACTACCAGGCAGTAAGTAATATAACCAATCTTTAGCTGCATCGAGTAAAGAGAAAGGAAAAGCACGCAACATTCCTTCATCTGCATTAGCCCCATTAGGTATCATGTTTGTCATCAACCATTGAAACTCCATAAGATGCTTGTTCGGATCTTCCCATACACATCCATGGAACTTTGGTATTTGACTGATCAACCCTAACTTGATATCAAAAGTGGAAGTTGCTTCAGTACACCATTGTTGTTGATCCAACTTCTAAAAAGCTAGCTCCTTGAGTGTGCGATTTGCATCACCTATTGCTTCTTCTTCTTCTTCTTCAACTAGTGCTTCTTCTACGAATGGAACCTCTTGTTCTTCTTCTATTTGTAACTCTTCTTCCACTTCTAACTCTTGTGCTTCCGTCGTGTCTTGACTTGGTTGGAGTATTGTGCCTCTTCGAGTAGCTATCCCGCACCTTGGATAGTTCCAATCTTTAGAAGCTAGGGATTAGGTACCTGAAAACAATTCTCTCAAACAAGTGAGAAACAAGACAAGAAAAAAAAATCAAATATGAAAGCAGAAATGATGATAAGAAACTAAAAACTTAATAACAAGCCGTATGCCTCCCCGGCAGCGGCGCCAAAATTTGATCGTTGTCGTATGCGTCAAAAATAATTTCACTTTCTTACTCAACTAAATTTAAATGAAGTATGTGGTAAGAAGGAGTTCGTTCCCACAGAGAGGCTTTTGTTGTTATAAAATTTCAGTTTCTTAGTAACTAAGGGGGGATTTTTGTTTTATCTAAGCAATAAAATAGAGCAAAGCAAATAAAATAATTTGAATAATTAATAAAGAGAAGATATTGGTCATGGGATAGTATCATTCACAAACATGTATTTTCATCAATGACTAGAATTGGAATTTTAATCTCTCATTTACTAAAAGTCCTAGGATATCTTGATGGCAAGTTTATCCCGCTAATTCCCTGATTTCATCACAACCACATTAAAAGATGCATATGTGAATTCTTCATGTAAAGTAACTTAAAGTGTAAAAGCACAATTAAGTTCAACTCCCTAAAATCTTTAAGTTTTATGGAGTAATACTATTCAAGGCAATCAAACGTGTAAAAGCACCAATTCGATTTAACCAAGGTTATAATTCATTTGTGACTAGTAGGATATATCACTACAAGCACTACCCACAATTATGCTACTTAGAATCAGGGATAAACAACTTTTTCGTATTGAAAACCCTAATATAACTTTAGAAATGAATGCAAATCGGATTGATTCCGGACTCAACCAAACAAACAATCAAATCATATAACAATATAAACCATGAATCATAAACAATAAAGTTGAGACAAAACTAATTCATTGAATCAAATATCATTTGTGAAATCCACTTTATCCCATAACCAATAATAATGTTTAGTTACTCATAGTAATGAAGTTCATCATAATAATTTTCATAAAATAAAGAAATGAAAAATATACGAAAGCAAACCCTAGTAGAATCGCCGCTCTCCTCCAAAACTCCAAGTAGAAAAATACGTGATCCCCAGAGTTGTAGAAAACTTTCCTTTTTGTAGCTCTTCTTAGGTTAAGTCTTCAAAAGATTAAGTCCAATCTCCAAAGTCCAATAACAAGATATCCACCAAGTCCATATCTGAGGAGTACCCAAGTGAAAATATGTCCCAAAAGAGGTCTCCGGAAAACGGGTACATGTGACGGAAGTTGACCAAAAAAGTGACCGGAAAAAGTGTCTCAGGTGACCGGAAAAGTCCACCCGGTCACCGGTCAAACAGGCTAACTCGGGAAGTCAATTGAGTCAATTCTGAGTCAGTCAACTCAGCTGAGTCAGGGGATTAATCAGAAGCTGAGTTGAATGAGTCAGGGTCTAACTAGCCTTGGCCTGAACCATTGCACAGGCTTGAAGTTGTGTTGCACCATCATTGTGCTTCACCAGTGCAAATCCATCCACTATGACTGTTCATCCTGCAACTGCAACTGCATCACAACTCTAATATATAGCTGCATCTGCACTAGATCACCAACAAACATCTTGCAATATCTTGCTCAATCTCAGCTTTCTTTCAGCACCAACACTGCTGTTGCAACCATCAGAACCCATTAAGCTCATTATTCCTAGCCAGCACCTGCTGCAACTCCTGTTCCTTGTATCTGCTCAACATCTCAGGCTCTAAAACAGCTACAAGCTCAACAAGTCTCAATGCCACTGCCATTATAGTAACGTCAGTTCATCCACACATATCCAGCACACTGACATCTTAACCTGCAACTGCATCTTCTCAGTCTAGTCTTGCTTCAGCTTCAACTCTGTTGCAGAAGAACAACTCCAATACCTCGAAACAAAGACAACCACCATTATATTACCGCAGCACCGACAATTGCTTGCAACAACAACAACTTCATTTTGCCAATGCAATAATCCTACACAATCATCTACACAACTAGCAGCATCAACTCGACTTCAGTTCATACAACCCTTCAGCCAAACCACCAGCACTTTCCATCTACTCTATGAATTCAGTTCTAGACTGCAACTTCACATACAACCTCAGCATCAAACACAGTCTAATCCACTTTCATTTCAGCTCCACATGCTTATCACTCAATTGCAGCCAACTTCAATGTCATTCCCTGTAATTTCAGCCCACTAATCTTCATAACAGCACATAAATTGAGCCATTCCTCCATAACCTGCACCTTCTTGCAACCTGCCATCACCTGCAACCATTACACTTTCTTCTTGTCTCAGTTGCAATTGCAGCTGCAAAACTCATCCAACAACAACAACTGTTGGAAAACGATTAATAAAAAAAATAATTTTTTAAAGTTTTAATAAAAAATTATAATTTATTGTTTTAGTTTGCGAATGAAACTTTTTAGTCCCACATCGTGGAGTTTCCAATTTTTAGTAGTTTTAAGAAACTATATAAACCTTTTAGTCCCACATCGGGGAGTTTTTCTTCTTAAGTTGTATTTGTCAATTATATAAACAAATTCACTATTTTTGTAAAATCTAGGGGAAAGGGGTTGCTCTATATTTTAGAGGGTCCCCTAAGGGAAAATATTTTTATTGCATTTCTTAAGAGTTCGCGATTTTCCTTAACGGTTTTTTCGGAGTTGCCAAGCTCAAGTTGAGCATCTACTACATATGCTAGTAGTAGGTATAGTAGGGTGTTTTATCCTGGAGATATCCGTCCTGTGAGGGCTATAGCATCACTCTTGAGTGTAACCGGGCGCTAATGTCTTAAGGGAAACGTGTTGAACATGTGACTCACTCTGTTTTTTTCCAAAGTTTTGCCTTGTTGCTGTTGTGGAGATATGAGAAGCTCGTTCGTTTCGTCAATCGAACAATTCCATTATAAAGGAGATAAGTATCCATAACTTTTGCTTATTTGATTTTTTCTTTATTTTAATTATTGCACCCAACAATCTTAAGACATTAGAATTTTTAATAATCGAAAATGGTTGGTTGATTTGTGAATCATGGATGTTAATTGTGGAGTGAAAAACAAAAACAATTTTTTGGTCAGTTGTAGAGTTTCGAGGTTATCTCTTAAACTAGAAGGAATTTCGATGAACCCTTTTGACACAACGTGGTAGACATCCTAATAGTTACCCATGTAAAATTTCAGAATTTTTGGAGTTGTAAAAGTATTTTTTTGATATTTTACAAAAAAGACAAATGTTCCTGAAAAATTCTGACGGGCAAACTTTTGTTGTTAACTAAAGTATTTTTTATGGGGTAATCATGAGTTTTTTGATATGGTGGTTCAAACGAAGTTTGTAAATCTAGATATTATCTTCAAAACTCATATTTTATCTTCCGTTTAGGAACTAAGGTTTGTGAGATGTGGTGTATTAGGTGATTGGGAAATTACCGTGTCCGTGGTCAGAGTATAAACGAAGATTGTGACATGAAATTGAAAAGGAACATGGCTACCAGGCGCATGTGGATGAACACAAGTCTTCCAAAGCTGACAAAGGCGGGAATATCAAACACAACTCTAACCGTAGTCTTCATAAGAAAGGTATGTTTCGTAAAATTGAATCCGGCGTTACTTTAATTAAGGGTGATTGTTTTGTTTGTAAAATTCCGGGCCATACGGTAGTAAAGTGTAGACAACATAAAACCTTAATAAGTAGAAAGTTAATGCTAATTTAGTTGAAACAAATTAGAACGAGTTCATTGACATGATGTCGGAAGTTATTTTAACAACCAATGTGAGAGACCAGAAGGTGGACTCTGGAGCCACCAAGAATGTTTGTTGAAACATAGACCTGTTCACCTCCTATCAGAGGATAGGGGATGTCGAGAAACTCTTTTTGAGTAACTCATCTGCAATAGAGGTTGCATAAAAGGAAAAGGTCGAGCAGAAGCTCATATCTGTAATACTCTCACATTGAATGAAGTTTTCATGTTCCAAGCATATGCAAGAATCTTGTATCTTGTTCTATTGTAGATGGAAAAAGATTTAAGATCTTAATTTTTCTGAAAAACTTGTTGTAACAAGGCAGTTATTTTTTAAGCAAGAGTTATAAGACTTTGGGTCTATATAAGCTTAACGGAAAAAACTGATGATGTGAACATAGTTGATTCTTGTGCTTTCTTTATGTGATTGATTGTTTTATGTGGTAAGCTTGTAACTGTAAACTTATAAGTCAATGCTTAACTGGATAGCATAGGATGCGTACCCAAATTTAGTTTGGACTTTGAACACAAAAGTGAAATCTGTGAAGAATCAAATTTGCTTTAAAACCTTTTAGCACAAATGTTTAGAGTAATTCTAATCCTTTAGAATTAATTCAGTTAGGCCTAGATGAGTTCAACCTAGAATCACTGTGGTAAAAGATGGTTTATAACTTCCGTAGATGATTGTACGAGGTACTGTCTTGTATACTTGCTTAGGGATAAGGATGATGCCTTGGAATCCTTAAGATGTATAAACTTGAAGTTCAAAACCAATTAGAAGCCTTGAACATAACAACTGTATCCTTAAGAAGATGATAATTGTCATGTTGATTAGTTCAGGATTACCTGCGGCCTTGTGGTGGGAGGCAGTCATGTTAACTAGTATATCCTTGATGCAGGGCATACTACAATTACAGAAGATTCCGCTTAGAGGTTTGGCTTCCATGGTTTCCTAGTTTCAGTCTTTCTTATTTTTAGGATTCTTTTAGATTTCCTTTTAGTTTTCTGTTTCCTAGTTTAGTTATTCTTCAAGCCTATATAAAGGCTAGATTAAGTCTTGTAAGAGCTATCTATTACTCAATCAAATTATTAAACACAAAACTTATCTTTCTCTTCTTGCTTTAATTCTCTTCTCTTCTTGCTTATAGCAATCTAGTATTGCTTTCTTTTACCTTGTTCCACATTAGTTGGTATCACCCGCTTAGTTTTGGGTTTTTCATCCTATCACTTGATCCTTTACTTCGCTTCCGCAACACCTTTTCATTCCTTTTAAGTACACAAAAAAAAAAAATGACTGCTCAACCAGTTACTCTAGCAGCAATCGAAGCTCTCATCAAATCTCATACCGAGATTTTGGCAAAAAACATTACTGAAACTCTTGAGAAGTCCATGGAGGAAAAATTGGGGTTAAGAGATAACAAGCTTGAAGCAATGCAGAATCAGCTTTTCAAGGTTGTAAAACACATAAATATAGATTTGGATATGCCTGAGCTTGTAGACTTAGAAGAAAAAACTAAAAACGATACACTTCAGTTTTTACAGAATGATGAAGTACCTAAAGATGTATTGCGTACTTTAAACATTAAGAAACCGCATGAAGGGTTCATAGGTCATTCAAAGAAGAAGCTAGTTTCTCCTACACTCGACAGTGATGATGAAGATGAACGTGAGAACGATCTAGAGAAGAATTGGATTGAAGAACGACGTTTAAAAACTGGTCACAACCCTTACAGTTCTTTACCCGAATATAAGCTAAAAGCTGATATTCCCAACTTCTCTGGAAATTTTCGTATTGAAGAACTAACTGATTGGTTCTTTGAGGTAGAAGCTTTTTTTGAATTTATGGAAGTCCCTGAAGATTCTAAGGTCAAACTTGTGACTTACAAGCTCAAAGGAGGAGCTGCAGCCTGGTGGGATAAGATCTGTGATGATCGTAGAAACGCTAAAAAACCGAAAATACGTACTTGGACACGTATGAAAACTTTGATCAGGGATAAGTTCTTACCTAAAGACTTTATGCAGCAACTTTTCATCAAATTGCAGAACATTCAGCAGGGGGCACGCACTGTTGAAGAATATGTGTCAGATTTTTATAATTTGGTGGCACGAAATCAACTCAAAGAATCTGAAGAACAGTTAGTTGCAAGATTCATTGAGGGGCTGAATAGATTAATACAAAATGGTATGACTCATTCAGTTTTTACTATGGTCGAAGCGGTGCAGCAAGCTATCAAGATAGAAAATCGCCTTCTTCGTTCTTTTAGGACTTATCCATCCAGACAAGGGCGTTATCAAAATAATTCCAGGGGTACCAATTCATCTCAAAACTTTTCTCCAGATACTGTTTTGACTATTCCCAGGCCTCCTTATGATGATGTTAGCCATTCACATCGACAACCTAGCCATATTGTGCCTTATACTCCACCTCTGTCTACACCTATCTTAGCCAATCCAGTTGATCTTCAGCCGCGTCAGCAGTCTCACTCTCTGCAACCAACTCCTCCTACTACAGGGAATCGGTTTCATAACAGGCAACAACAATTTCCACCGCAACAGAGAACTACTAATACTTATGCAAAATTTCGTGGAGATAAGTGCAATAAATGCCAGCAATCGGGGCACACGTCTAGTGATTGTCGGAAATTCAATGCTTTGATTGGTGAACCTCAGTTCATTAATGAAGTCACTGGTGCGCTTAATGAGTTCGAAGATGAAGACTCACCTGGTGATGACGATGAGTTTGTTGGGATGATTCGTCCATTATTTCTTACTCAACAATGCAAGTCTCAGCGACACAGTATCTTTAAATCCAGATGTTATATTGGGGGTAAAATCTGCAAGATGATAATTGATAGTGGCAGTGTGGATAATTATATTGCTGATCACGTAGTTAAGAAGCTTGAACTACCAGTAACTTCTCATCCAGAACCTTACACTGTAGGATGGGTTAATGCCTCTAGCACACAGAAGATTACTCTTCAGTGTTATGTGTCATTCTCTTTTGAGGGTTATGAAGACACAGTTCTATGTGATGTCATTAATATGACAGCAACCCATCTTCTTCTTGGCAGACCTTGGCAATACGATCTTCACGCGGTTCACAATGGATTCGAGAATACTTACACTTTTGTTCATAATGGGAAAACCAAGGTTCTTAGTCCATCCAATTCCACTTCAAACTCTTGTGCGTAGACTGATGCTGTCGTAGCCACTGTTATTCGTTCTTTGCACCCACAACATTCTTTACATTCCCATGAATATTCTAAGCCTATGATTGAGTTGCCTGCAAAGGTGAAGCCCTTATTATTTCAATATAATGTTTTATTCCCAGATGAACTACCAACTGCATTACCTCCTTTACGGAATATTCAACACTGCATCGATTTTATTCCTGGAGCCTCTTTACCAAACCAAGCACACTATCGCTTGAGTCCTGCTGAGCATGAGATATTACAGGGACATGTAAATGATTTGCTTACAAAGGGTTTTATACGACCTAGCAACAGTCCTTGTGCCAGTCCTGCCTTCTTGGTTAGTAAAAAATACAATGGATGGAGGATGTGTATCGATTGCAGAGCCTTAAATCGCATCACCATTCCTTATAGATTTCCGATCCCGCGTATTGATGATATGATTGATTTATTGTCGGGCTCTATTATTTTTACTAAGTTGGATTTACGAAGTGGTTACCACCAAATACGCATTCGAGGTGGAGATGAGTGGAAAACAACATTCAAGACACGTGAAGGTTTATATGAATGGCTGGTCATGCCATTTGGGTTATCTAATGCACCTAGTACTTTTATGCGACTTATAAATCAGGTTCTCCAACCCTTTCTCAGTAAATTTGTTATTGTCTATTTTGATGACATACTAATTTTTAGTCGCAGTGAGCCAGAACACCTCCAACATCTTTCACAAGTGTTTCAAGTTCTTGCTGACAACTCTTTATATGTTAATTTGAAGAAGTGTACCTTCATGGATTCTTCAGTAACATTTTTGGGATATGTGATTTCTACTGATGGTATTCATGTCGATCCTTCTAAAGTTCAAGCAATTGAAGATTGGCCAGTTCCTACTTCTATTCGTGATGTTCGTAGTTTTCATGGTTTGGCTTCTTTCTATCGAAGATTTGTGAAGAACTTTAGCTCTATTTCTGCACCTTTGACTGACTGTCTCAAGAAGGAGAAGTTTGAGTGGACGGAAGCAATGGATAAAAGCTTTATTCTTCTTAAAGAAAAGCTTTGTACGACACCAATTCTTGCACTTCCGAATTTCAACAAGCCTTTTGAAATAGATTGTGATGCATCTGTTGTTGGTATTGGTGCAGTATTATCACAGGAGGGTCATCCAATTGCATATTACAGTGAGAAGAATTCAGATGCACAAAATAAATGGTCTACATATGAATTAGAGTTATTGGCTCTTGTTCAATCTCTTAAGCAGTGGCATACTTATCTTATACATAGGGAATTTGTTGTCAACACTGACAACCATGCTTTGAAGTTTTTGAATACTTCTGCTAAAGTTAACAGAATGCATGATCGATGGCTTTCCACACTCAACAAATACACTTTCTCCGTGAGACATAAAAGTGGAAAATTGAATCAAGTTGCTGATGCCTTAAGTAGAAGAAGTCATCTATTAACAACAATTCGTAATGAGAGTTATGCATTTGACTATATCAAAGACGTTTATCCAGAAGATGAAGATTTTAGCAAACTATGGGATCAATGCAGTTCTCAAACTCATGGGGTTGATGATTTTCTTATACAAGAAGGTTTTATTTTTAAAGGGAATCGATTATGTATTCCTCAAGGGTCTTTACGTTTACATCTTATGCGAGAATTACATGGCAGTGGTCTTGGTGGTCATTTTGGGAGAGATAAACCATTGCCCTGATTGAAGAAAGATATTTCTGGCCATCTTTGAAACGTGATGTACAAAAGTTCGTACAAAAATGCATGGTCTGTCAGAGAGCAAAGGGTACAATTCAAAATACCGGGTTGTATACTCCTTTACCAGTTCCTGATGCACCTTGGGTTGATATAAATATGGATTTTATATTTGGTTTACCTCGTACTGCTAGAGGTAATGATTCTGTTATGGTCATAGTTGATCGTTACTCTAAAATGGCTCACTTCGTAGCTTGTAAGAAATCAACTGACGCTTCTAATGTTGCTTATTTGTTCTTTAAAGAAGTAGTAAGATTGCATGGGGTTCCAAAGTCTATCACTTCTGACAGAGATACAAAATTTTTGAGTTATTTCTGGAAAAGTTTATGGATGCGCTTAGGCACAGTTTTAAAATTCAGCACAACTTCACATCCGCAAACTGATGGACAAACTGAGGTTGTTAATAGATCACTTGGGAATTTGATTAGAGCTAAGTGCCTGGATAATAGTAAGCAGTGGGATGTGTTATTGCCACATATGGAATTCTCTTTCAACACTTCTGTGAATCGTTCTATTGGGAAAACTCCATTTGAGATTGTGTACTCTAAAGTACCTAATCATGCTCTTGATTTGGTAGCCTTACCCACCACACAGAGTACAAACACTGCAGCCGACTCTTTTGTAGAAAAAGCAACTGAATTACATAATGAAGTAAAATCTAAACTGGAGAAGTCCAATTCTAAATATAAAGAGGATGCTGATAAACACAAGAGGTTTAAAACCTTCAAGGAAGGGGATCTCGTGATGATACATCTAAGAAAAGAGAGATTTCCAGTGGGTACTTATAACAAAACCAAGATGAAGAAATATGGTCCTTTCAAGGTTTTAAAGAAGATCAATGATAATGCTTATGTTATTGATCTACAAAATGATTGGAATATCTCCAACACATTTAATGTTCAAGAGATTTTTAGGTTTCATGGTGACAATGAACTTCCGGTTTGTTTAGACAACTCGAGGACGAGCTTTACTCTAGAAGGGGGGACTGATGCACGGCATACTACAATTCCAGAAGATTCCGCTTAGAGGTTTGGCTTCCATGGTTTCCTAGTTTTAGTCTTTCTTATTTTTAGGATTCTTTTAGATTTCCTTTTAGTTTTTTGTTTCCTAGTTTAGTTATTCTTCAAGCCTATATAAAGGTTATATTAAGTCTTGTAAGAGCTATCTATTACTCAATCAAATTATTAAACACAAAACTTATCTTTCTCTTCTTGCTTGAATTCTCTTCTCTTCTTGCTTATAGCAATCTAGTATTGCTTTCTTTTACCTTGTTCCACATTAATCCTGAATAGAGTACCCTTAAGGATCAGATAAAACTCCATATGATTTATGGATAGGTAGATGACCTTCTTATGAATGCGTCGAAGTGTGGGGGTGTTTGACTAAGTTTTCCATTCGTCTTCCTAAAAGAAGTAGATAGAAACCAAAAATGTTGATTGTGTCTTCATATAAGGTATGCTGAGTATACTTCTACATATAGATTTTTGGTTGTGTGTTCTGATTTTTCAGAATTTGGTGTGATTTTTTCTGACTTTGGTGTGATTACTATTACATAATCTAGGGATGCTGAGTTCTTTGAAGATGTTTATTCTTAAACCTGTACCTCATTAGAGATGTGTTGTTGATCCCTAGATTTATTTTCAAATAGTCAGAACTTATCTTAAAGGAAGATGAAGTTACGGTTGAGCCTAAGAGAAAAAAAAAATAGACTTGAGACTTCTTATGAAGCCGACTTCATAACATGCCCAGCTTAGTCTAAGCCCCGTACTTGTAAAGAAGCCTTGATATCTACTGAAACCCCATTCTGGTAAGAAGCTTCATTTAGTGAAATGGACTCAGTCCGTCGGAACCTGACTTGGGAGGTTTATAGTTTACCTCCAGAGAGTAAGACCATGAGATGTAAATGAGTCTTTAAGAGGAAACATTAGGTATATAGAACTGTAGAAAAATATTAGGCTAAGTTGGTAGTTAAAGGCTATAAACTAAAAGAAGGTGTATATTTCCTTGATTCTTATTCACATGTGACGATATTTACTTACGTTGAGATGCTAATTGTTATTGCTTTCATAAACAAATTAGAGATACATCAGATGGATGTTAAGACAGCTTTTCTAAAATCGTGAATTATATAAAGAAATTTACATAGACCAACCTGAGGACTTTGTAGTGAAAGGTTATGATGACAAAGTTTGTAAGTTGAAATTTTTTTTGTATGGATTATAAAATAAGCACGTAAACAGTGACATGGAAAATTTGATCATGTGATAATGTGTAGTGGATTTAAGTTGATGAATCTGACAAGTATATTTACAAGTAACTTGTTAAGGATGCCTGTGTGATTGTATGCTTGTATGTTGATGATATGCTTATACTTGATACGAACATAGATGTGATTAATTCCACTAAAAACATGAGCTGAATGAGAACGTTGACTTGAAAGACTTAGGCCCTGTTGATGTAATCTTAGGGATGAGGATTAGAAAATAATCTAACATATGTAGTCTTAGTCATTTTCATTATTTTGAATTTGTTCTTAGAGATACAATCAGTGTGATTGTAAGCCTTCTTGTACTCCGTACGATTATTCTTGTAGACTCAATAAAAAAGGGTAATGGAGTATCTTAACTTGAATACTCAAGAGTTATAGGATGTCTGATGAATTTAATGAACTGTAGGAGTCCAGACATTGCCTATATTGTGAGTAAGTTAAGTAGATATAATTATAGTCCAGAGCAATAGCATTCAGATGCACTGAGTAGAGTATTATGGTACCTAAAATACTCTATTACCTTTTATTTGATTTATCAAAGGTATCTTGCTGTCCTTGAGGGACATTGTGATGTAAACTGGATAGTTGACTCAGAGGAGTCTAAGTCTACGAGTGGATATGTTTCACTCTAGCATCAGGGTTTGTTTTTGGAAGATTTACAAACAAACATATATTGATCAATTCATTATGGAATCTGAGAGTATTGAGTTAGATAAAGCACGAGAGGGGGCCGAGTGCCTAAGATGTTTTTTAGAAGACATTCCTCTCTGGCATAGGCACGTGCCAGCTATATCTATACATTGTGTTAGCCAAGATATAATAGCTAAAGCTGAAAATAGCTAATCTCAATCGGCGTTATTTCCATTGATTGGATAAAGTCCAAGGAGAATATCGCGCAATCTTTGACGAAAGGTTTATCCCAAGAGATAGTTAGAAATGCATCGAGGGGGAAGGGGCTTAAGCTCATAAATTAAACTTGCCATGAAGGATACTCAACCTTGCTGACTGGAGATCCCAAGATCAAGGTTCCGAATGAGACAACTAATTTGTGGTGGTTAAAGGTAAACACTATCAGAGAATTTTATTCTCTGTCCCTTCCCTATGGTGTAGACGTGATAGTGTGACTGCATGTGAAGGATGACTTTTAAGAAGTCTTAATGAGTTATATAGTTTCAATTTAAGATTGAAGTGGGGTGTAGCAGTAACACTCTTTATGGAAACTCACCTATCTGAATGAGGAAGTGGGTCGCTTCCTATGAGAATATGAGCTTTGATTCTCTAGAGCATTCTGAGAAACAGGATATGTCCGGGGACAAATTGGACAAAACGGCACGAGCTTGGCAGAAATCTTGGAGATATCATCCGTGGTTGTTATCACGAATTACATCAAATGCTAGCAGTTCAAGACATAGTTCACTGCCTCTAGCAAGTAATTCCGGTAATATCTCACTAAGCAAAGGTTCAAGACCTCATGGACACCTCTGCCTAAAATGGTATTTCCTGCGCTTTTTATGTGATTTTCGTTTTGATGGTTTTGGTATTACTGGAACTTAGGACCTAAAGGTCACTAAGGGTTCACTAGTTCATGCTTTTTCACTTTGGTGAAAGATACCTATAGTCTCACCATGTGAGAACTAAAGATGAAAGCTCTCAATACTATTATGATTTATGCAATCCATAGTATGACCCTGGGGTCAACACACTTTTGTGTGAGGGAGAGGACGTAGAAATGACTAGTATGATTCCAACACTTGCACGATCAGTCTGTTTGGATCGTGAGGTTGGGATGTTGATTTACCAAGATCTATCTGTGTTTTCATGTTTTATTGAGTTTTCATTCATGTGGGGGATTGTTGGAAAACGATTAATAAAAAAAATAATTTTGTAAAGTTTTAATAAAAAAATATAATTTATTTTTTTATTTTGTGAATGGAAATTTTTAGTCCCACGTCGTGGAGTTTCCAATTTTTAGTAGTTTTAAGAAACTATATAAACCTTTTAGTCCCACATCGGGGAGTTTTTCTTCTTAAGTTGTTTGTCAATTATATAAACAAATTCACTATTTTTGTAAAATCTAGGGGAAAGGGGTTTCTCTATATTTTAGAGGGACCCCTAAGGGAAAATATTTTTATTGCGTTTCTTAAGAGTTCGCGATTTTCCTTAACGGTTTTTTCGGAGTTGCCAAGCTCAAGTTGAGCATCTACTACATATGCTAGTAATAGGTGTAGTAGGGTGTTTTATCCTGGAGATATCCGTCCTGTGAGGGCTATAGCATCACTCTTGAGTGTAGCCGGGCGCTAATGTCTTAAGGGCAACGTGTTGAACACGTGACTCACTCTGTTTTTTTCCAAAGTTTTGCCTTGTTGCTGTTGTGGAGATATGAGAAGCTCGTTCGTTTCGTCAATCGATCAATTCCATTATAAAGGAGATAAGTATCAATAACTTTTGCTTATTTGATTTTTTATTTATTTTAATTATTGCACCCAACAACAACTGCCATTTGAATTGCAGCTCATCATAAATCCATGAGTACCGACAAAACTGCAACAACATTACCGCACTCTGTGATACTCATTCACTCAACAAACCTTCAGTTCTTGGTTTCTGCAATTAGAACACCAGATCAATTGCTTCACAACTCCTGGCACATCTCAGAATCATCTCCAACTCACATATATCTCCTTCTTCCCTGTAATTCAACCAACACCACAACAGCAGCATCACATCCTCAGCTGCATTCTCGGACAATTTCTCTGCTTAAAATCCAACTCCATCATCAACACATCTTTGACATAATTCTTGACCAAATCATCACAAATTCTAGTCTATCTGCTGCCATCTTGGAATCAAAGACAAACCCATGTTTTTAAACCTTCTCAACACCACAGACCCGTCTTCTAAATCACACCAGGACTCATCCTCGATCTGAATTCTTCTGGTTCTTCTCTTCAATCAAAACCCTAACTGTAAATAAGAATCCAGAAAACATCACAGACCCATTACTCTAGTTACTTCATATGAATCTTCACGAATTCTTCCATCGAACCCTAATCGATCCCCACTCTCATCTCTGAACAAGTTTGAATTTCTTCCTTAAACTCCAACAAGAACATATTCTCCATCAAACCCCTTTGAAATCAGTCGACATCTTCAACATTTCTTCCACCTAAACAGACTCCAACACAAACCCTAAACTGAAATCTTGGATCGTCACCTGTGTAAGCTTTCACCAGCAGATGAATCTCTTGATTTTACATCAGCAACCTCCAATTTCTTCTTTTAATGGTTGCAGTTCTTCCTTGATTTCTTCTTTATTAAACATCACCATTTCCTTAATCGACTGCACTTTAATCTTCATTACCTTCTCAGCTCAAGACCCCTTCGAATTCTCTGATTTTCTACTCTTGATTTCTTTCTATCTATTTTGGAGTAACAACAGCAGAAGCCGCTGCTTTTTCTCCTTCTAAACTTCAGGGCAGTGTAATAACAATGATTGACTGAGAGAAAGAGAACTCTCGGTTTAGGGTTGTACAGGCTATTGATATTTCCACCTTTGTAAGGTAGATAAGGGCCAACCTCAAATAATTTAGCATGTCAGTTATGAGAAACTGACAGTTCATTCTTCACCTCCTCCTTGTGCAACCTAGTCTGCTCCAAGTATGACTCGCCTGTGAATCAACCTTTTTGGCCTTTACGTTCCAAATGGGCGTTTCCTCCTTCTTTTGCTGATAATGACTCCATTACACCTAATAAACTCAAAAGAAAACATAAGATACATAATTTACAAGAAAACATATCAAAGAAAGCATAAATACTAGATATAAAAGTAGGTGTTTTACAACACCTATCAGCTTACACCAATTTTCCAAAGGGGATGAAAACGTGTACTCTATATTTATAGTGAAACATAGCTTGAAAACTAAGCAAAGCTATTTTTCTTTTTCAAGACTCTCCTAATTTTGGGAGTCTTTCCTAAGTTACAACTCTTGCCAAAATAATTAATTAAATAATTAATTAGCAAATATAGTATTTATGTGAATAAATCACATTATTACTTAGGCAGAAATTTAAAGTTATCACAAACACTTTAATATGGTAATCAAATATGTTTGGATTAATAGCCATCTTGCCTAGATAAGGAAACATCACCAACTTGACCAAAAATGCCTTTTAGTCACGTAATTGGGTCCAAGTCCGTGAACCGTTACGAGCAGTCCATGGATTGTTTCCTACTAACGAACTGTAACAGTTACAACAACACTTATAACTGTTACTTTAATAAATCACTCATAACTTCATCGTTATAACTCGAAATCGAGTGATTCTGGGCTCGTTGAACTCGTAAGCTCATTCACTATAAAATGAGAACCTTTCCAGGGATAAAGGTTACTGTCACAAAAGTCGTGGCTCAAATAACCTCAAGTATATATACAAAAATGTACATTAACCGTCATAGGAATTGTTCCATAGAGTGAGCATTTGTTTCGATAGATTAGAAAGGTAGAATTGAACAAGAATCCGAATGAAATCAATTACTATATACCTTTGTTGATGAATTCCTTGTTGATGTCTTTTTGCAATCTTCAGTCTTCATCCTTCAAGAATAGCTCTTCTTAGACCTAATCTAGTCCGAAACTATCTTTAGTATACTAAATCAAAAATGCGTTTTGGAAACTAAATTTGACAACTAGCTTGACATACCAACGCTAGTGGGTTCAACCAAGCAATGCTCTAACAATCTCCCCCTTTGTGAATTTTAGTGACAAAACCATTTTACATATGGATTTAAACAAATAAAAGCATTACAGCTCAAAAACCCAACATGCTTGATTTTCTTGGTTCTTCAACTATCCGTGTGTTCATCCTGTACCTGTTGAAGATCCATCATAGTATTATTACACAACATCAAAGTTCAATTGTATCATAACTTTGACAATAATACTACGGTGATATGTATCACTCCCCCTTAGTCACTACTTCATCTCACAATGAAAACCACTCCCCCTTACATAATGATCCGTAAACCATATGTATATGTAGTATGAACTACAAAATAATTCTTCCCCTTTTTGTCAATAAAATTGGCAAAGGTACAAGAACGGGATCCTAATGAAAATTTCCATAGAGGAACTTCTTGACCAAGAGGAAAACATATCAACTTTACTTTAGATGATATCACGTAGTCAAAACTTAGTGACTTCATCAAGGAGTTAATTTAGATACAAGTTAACCCCTAGATGTTCTACAACCGCTTCTCCCCACAAAGATTTGGCAATTAAGCACAAGTTCAAAAGAACTCTCCCCCATTATATGTCATTCCCGAAAGAACAACAAGAGCGACCTTATTCCAGAGATAAGGATTTATTGGATTTTAGAAACCCTACAAGGAGATACGAGTTAAGAACCAACCATTGAAAGTCTCTCATGAGATCATGTTACTTAGAAACAATAGAACTATCTCATTTTAACAATACACAATATAAAAATATGAAGATCATGTATTGTGATCATCTTTTATAAGATATACACTTGTATAAACAAGACATGATATGGTTAGAAAGAAGAATAACCTTTTCCATAAGTATTTACACCAAGAATGGTTACCATAAGAGTATGAAAAAGATTCTTTGACAATAAAAACCAACATCCATGGCATTGATTATTGATTCTAACCTGTTATACATAAGAACTTCAATCACACATCAAGTTAGGTAATTAAGAATCATACGCGTGGTATTCAACCATATTCTTCTTCACCATAACTAGTTCAAATGACTCAAAGGAACTAGTTAGAGAGTTGTTCAATTGCTTAGATATTTATGTAACTACACAAGACACAATCGAAGCAAAAACGATTTGATTCACTCGAATCGGTTCATGAACTATGTAGCCATGGTTTGCAAAAGCATTCCTTAATTTATTAAACATGAGTTCAAGAACAACCGTTTTTAGATATAACCTGCTCAAGTTCGCGGACTGGGTTCGTGGTGGACCCGGGAACGTGTATAAAAATTAAGCGCGAAGAAACGCAGGCCTACAGTAATACCGCAAGTGCACAGTCGTCAGTTGTAGCTCGTGCAAGTACGGGTCGATCCATAGAGATTGGGAGTGTTTTGTAGTGTTTAGCTATTTGGGCTCTAAATTGCTATTGGGCCTCTAATTGTGCTTTGGGCTTAGTGGGTTTGTTTGTAATGATGAAGTGCTTTAGGCCTTGGGAATTTGAATTGAACTGAGCCTTGGACTCAGTTGGTCTTAAAATGAATTGAACTGGGCTTGATAATGAACTTGGGCTTGGAGTGTCAATGGGCTTTGAGTACCCTTGACAGAGAACTAGGCCTTTAGTGGACTGAACTTGAGCTTTGATTTAGCTAGGCCTTTGGGCTTAGCTGTGAACTGAACTGGGCTTGTGCTGTGTTTGGAGCAGTAGCAAGAGGAAGGAAAACAGCAGCAGCAACAGGGTTGCAGCAGCAGCAGCACAAGGCAAAGAAAGCAGCAGCAGCAGCACAAGGCAAAGAAAGCAGCAGCAGCAGCAGTACTGCACAGCAGCTGCACAAGGCAAGAGGAAGAAAACAGAGATGGCAGTGAAGCAAAGACAATGGAGAAAATTTACAATGGAAGCAACACAGGTCAAAAGAAACAGCACAAAAGCATTAGGAGAAGGTGACAGAACACAGCAACCACAAGCAGAGAACAATGCAAGTGAACCAAGGCCTAAGCCAAGGGCAGGGGAGATGAGAAGCTAACAGTGATGACAATGCAAGGCCAAGGCTGTGGCTCTAGGCATACAAATGGAATGGAAAGAGAATTAGCTTGCTATGAGCACTATTTTCTCCCATTGCTCAATCAAAACAATGCATCCTAAGGCTCTAACCTAGCATTCCACTATCTAACAGTGAACTAAACATAACATTAAACATTTACAGTGAACTAACATGGAATTAAACCTAAACAGGATACTAACAGACATTTAAACAAACCCTAAACAGGAAATTAACTTAAATTAAACAGCAAATATAAACATTAACAGTTAACTTAGCAGTGAGATAAACATGAACAGGGCATAAAAATGGAAGAAACAGTGAACAAAAAGATTGTAAAAGAAAACTGAAATTACACAGAACATTAACAGAACAAAGTTCTGGACACTGGCTAGTCCAGCATGAAAATTACACACACCACAGTCCCCTTTTTATACCCAATTTACATTTTAGGGTTCTTACACCCAATTCCCAAATTACAGACAAAATTAGGGTCTGTGAAAAGTTAACCCTTACCCTGAAATTGTCTCCTCTGTCGAACCCATCTCCCCTCTGCTTCTGTCTCTTCGAGCAACCCCTTCTTTTGGTCTCCTCTGTCGACTGTGGTGAAACCCTAGTTTTATCTCTCTCTTGATTATAGCACCTAGTGTGTGGGGGTGCTAAGAACGAGAAAGAGATGCAACTAGGGAATGGGTTTATGGTGTCTGTGGTGAGGGTGGCGCAGGCGGCGGTGGCAAAGACTGGTAGTGATGGTGGTGGCAGGGAGAGGTGGTTGCAGAGCTCTCTGCACACGGTCGGGGGACAAGGAAGAAAAAGAAAGAGAAGAAGAGAAATGTAATGCGTAGTTCTCGATGGTTTTTAGGGTATGGGATGTTCTGGTGTGAGGCGGGTGCATCAAGAGATGATGTTTCGCGAGCTGGGCCGTGGGATGTGTAGTTAATGGATCATCTAACGGCGAGATGGGGATAAATCTTGAGCGACCGTTAGATTACGAGATACAACGAAACTGACGGCTCCGGATGGAGTTAGGTGCTGTAGTGTTTGGCAGGAGCTTCAGACTTCGATGAACGATGATGGAGCGACCGTTGGATGATGAGATGAATCCGATCTAACGGCTGAGAATGGAGGCGGGTATGGATATAGAAAATGGGTTTGGGTAAGGATTTTGGGCCTTGGGTATGCCAAGCCCATATCTTCTTTAAGAACAATTCTTCCTTCTTGAGCCCATTCCTAGCTTTTTGGTCTTGTGCGCACCATTCTTTGCGGCTTCCTTGTGTAATTCCTCCCGGCTTTTCACTACTTTTCTGCTCTTTTCCGCTCTGCTATTCATCCAAACTTTATTTATTACCTAAAAATGCAAAATTAAGTTAAAAAAATATTTATTCTTGAAAACAATGAAAATACAGAATATGGGATAAAATGTAGAATTACTGCACAAAAGATGAGTTAAATGCCAACAAAAAGGGATAAATATATACATTATTTGGCACTCATCAGTTCGCGGACTTAAGCTCACGGAAGGAGTTCACAAACTCCAGCAGAAATTCTCGGGTCGAGAACTTCCGCCAGTTCGCGGACTTGGCTCACGCCATATTCCGTTTCTCTTGATCAACAAAGGTCGCAATCTTTGGTTCAAGGAATAAGGACATATACATATATGTGTTTTCACAACAATGCTTATATCCTACCAGTGGTTATGTAATCTAAACTCTCATTTCAATCATTGAAACATTCTCAGAGGACGTTATATAGCCGTTATTCACAGACCATTTTTCGTCAGAGCAATTTCCAAAGTGATTGAAACATATCATGACTTTCGTCACTAGGTAAAGATGAACTTGGCCAAAGCGAAAGCTTACCAACACATATTTTGAGAGATATATAAGCGAGTTAGACTCAGCTCGAAACAAAAATCGTTTCACATATTCAAAAATTACCAAACACAATATGTGCGCCCAGATTCTTTTGCAATCCTCACCGCATTTACTAGGGATTTTTGGTGAGGGTGCACTTTCAACACAATCAGGTTGTGTTGAGGTGAATAAAATCTTGCTCACCACAGGTATACGAAACAAAACCATACACGAACTCTAGGAATTTGAAAACTTCCTCGGAACTTTCAATAATTGTTCCATACCTTTTTAAGATGTTATCCCTTGTCGAACTCTTGTCTGGGAGATCCTTCTTAACAGTACTTGTTGGTTTATTGATCTTCTTTGGTACCCATTTATGAGTAGCTTTTGGAGCAACAAATTTCTTTTTCTCCCCACTAAAATTATGAAGATTCTTGGAGGGAATACTAGAAGAACTGATATTATGAGACTCAGTTTTTCCCCAGTTCGGAACATCATATCTTGTCATCTTAACAGAATCAAATCTGTTTTTATCTCGTTTAAGATATCTGCAATTCCTTTGCAAATGACCTGGTTTTCCACAATAAAAATAATGTTTAGTAGAATGGAAAAAGTTATGTTTAGTGTTACCTGAATGTATATGTGCTTGCTTTGGATCTTGACAGAATTTCCTCTTTTCGTCATCGGCAGTTGATAGAGATACTTCACTTTTGTCAACCATGGAAGGTTTTGGTTTAGAAAAATCTTTATCTTTGACAAATTTTACCTCTTTGCAAATACTAGGAGTGTCTATTCCTTCATATCCCAATCCTCGTGTATCACGATGAATTCTACATGCTCCCAATATCGAGGTTAATTTATCCGAGCTGATATTTCTAGGCAAACTCTCTTTTAAGCTCGAGTTGTCTTCTTCCAACCTTTTGAACTTTTCAAGTGCAATAACTAGATCATTCTTGGATGATTCACATTGAACTTTGAGATCTTCTCGTTCTGAATCAAATAACAAGTTCATCTCAATGTTGTCCAAGTTATCTAGCTTTGCTTGAAGAGTAATTTCCCAATCTCGACTTTCGGCAATTTCTTCTTTAAGCCTTCGTATTTTGTTGAGATAATCTTTTGCACCACTAGAATCAAATTGTTCTTTCAAGTCTTTATTCCAACTACGAAGTCTGTCATATTTAACTTTCTCACTGAGAATGGTGCCTTCTGCTTCTGAGAGTTTATTATGACATTCCTTAAGAAGATTATTAGCGACTGTATCCACATGGAACACTTCTTCGTCAGAATCAGAACTAGTATCCGAAAGAATTTTTCCAGAAGCTAATGCAACTTCGCCTGCGATCTCTTGGGGATTATAATATTCAGGTCCATCATCAAGAGTAGGCAAATCTGCTCCATATTCCAATTGTCTATGACTCCAGCTAGGACATAATAAAGACAGGTGCCCGAAACCACGACAGTTACAGCATTGTACATCATCATTAGGAGACGTTGTAACTTTAGAAAAAACTCTTTTTCCTGTCTCTCAAGAGTTTTCCAAATTATCGTGGAGTAACATCTTTAGTATCTGGCGAACCAGATTTATCCTTAGAGGATTCAGAATTGTTTGCAGCTTTAAGAGAAATCACCTCTTTTCTAGATGCGTGTTCATTATCAAAGATCTTTAACTTTCCAACAAGAGTATTTCTGGAGAGTGTACAAAGATCGTTTGCTTCTTCAATGGCATGTTTCTTAGACTCGTATATTGATGGTAGAGGCTTGAGAATTTTACACACAATAAATTTCTCCGGAATAATTCTTCCTAATGAATACGAGGAGTTAACTATTTGAGAAAGCCTTTGGTTAAACTCGACAAAGGTTTCATCATCAGCATTGCGAAGGTTTTCCCAATCAGAAGCTAGATTTTGAATCCTTGCTTCTTTCTCTGCGGCATTCCCTTCGAATGCAGTTTCTAAGATTTCCCAAGCATCTTTAGACTTATTACACGTAGTCACGTGGTGGTGAAGATCTGGGATAATGGCATGGATGATAGCATTTAATCCATCAGAATTTTGTTTTGCAGCAAGAATCTCAAGATCATCGTAATAACCACTATCCTTTGCAAAAATTACACCGTCTACTGTAACTAATGTAGGATTATAACCATTAACAATACGAACCCATGATTGAAATTCTCGCGCTTGAATAAAAGAACGCATAGCAATTTTCCACCATAAATAGTTTGTTCCATCAATGACTGGCGGTACGTGTATAGAGATAGCACTACTGTTCGTAGAACCAGATTGCTACAAACACAGACTTATGAGGTCTTAGCGTGTTTTCCTGCTCTGATACCAATTGAAAAAACGGGGGTCTAACAACCACACCCAATAATTCGTTTGGCAATCTGTATGGACTAACTCCAATATACTTTCAAGGGAATCAACTAGACAGCCAGACTCAATCTTAAGAAAAGTATATCAAAGAGTTATATCTCAATTTCTCAATTCAATCCACAATCAAACAATTTGCGAGCTCGATTGAATATAAGAAATAACTTGGACGGTACCATAAACCAATATCCAAGTGTCAATCAATTTAATCAACGACCAAGGGTTGGATTCCCAATTGATTGAACTTACGCATAGCCTGTGATATTTCAATTATAAAGATAAACAATATAATGCGTAAATGAAATAACACAGACACCAGAAATTTTGTTAACGAGGAAACCGCAAATGCAGAAAAACCCCGGGACCTAGTCTAGAATAAACACACACTGATTATAAGTTGTTACACCAAATTCCTACTACCTATTCGGACTAGATGTAATACCTTCTTCGGCACAAATAGAACTCCTAGCACAACACCGATTGTCTTTAGGAATTCTTCTCGAAAATATTCTAGCAGAACCCAAGGCTATCTTTAGAAGATACAACAACACGATTGATACGATTCGATATTTTGTATGCACAAAACACCGGTTTGATTTCCCTTTAGATGTGAATCAAGGTTTTGGAAATCTTGTGTTTATTTTGATAAAAACAATTACAAGGTAAAAGTAATATCAAAACAAACTTGTAGATTAGGGATTATTATACTCTTCAAAAATAGGAAAAGAAAATCCTAATAATTCTACAACTGGAACAACTAGAATAAATCTAGAGATATCTTCTTTAAAACTTCAAAAGGATTTTTACGAGATGCCTTAATTGAAGTTTTCTTTCTAGCTTCCGATTTCGACTAATAAGTGTTGGTATACGATCGGAAACTGAAATCTATTAAAACCTAGGGTTTATGATCAACAACTCTTGAATGGTTTTATATCAGAAGAGAAAACCTTAGAATAGAAAAGAGGTGAAAAACCTAGATTACAAGTTGTTTAATCAATCACTAAGATTAAACCCAACTTGGCTTTTTGATCCCCAATACAAAGACTTTTATCTCACTCTTGTTCACGAAGAACAGAAGACATGGAAAACAACCTTATGAGCTTACACCAATTTTCCAAAGGGGATGAAAACGTGTAGCATTCATGAACTCTATATTTATAGTGAAACATAGCTTGAAACTAAGCAAAGCTATTTTCCTTTTTCAAGACTCTCCTAATTTTGGGAGTCTTTCCTAAGTTACAACTCTTGCCAAAATAATTAATTAGCAAATATTGTATTTATGTGAATAAATCACATTTTAACTTAGGCAGGAATTTATAGTTATCATAAACACTTTAATATGGTAATCACATATGTTTGAATTAATATCCATCTTGCCTAGATAAGGAAACATCACCAACTTGACCAAAAATGCCTTTTAGTCACGTAATTGGGCCCAAGTCCGTGAACCGTTACAAGCATTCTATGGATTGTTTTCTACTAACGAACTGTAACAGTTACAGCAACACTTATAACTGTTATTTAATAAATCACTCATAACTTCATCGTTATAACTCGAAATCGAGTGATTCTTGGCTCGTTGAACTCGTAAGCTCATTCACTATAAAATGAGAACCATTACAGGGATAAAGGTTATTGTCACAAAAGTCGTGGCTCAAATAACCTCAAGTATATATACAAAAATGTACATTAACCGTCATAGGAATTGTTCCATAGAGTGAGCATTTGTTTCGATAGATTAGAAAGGTAGAATTGAACAAGAATCCAAATGAAATCAATTACTATATACCTTTGTTGATGAAGTCCTTGTTGATATCTTCTTGCAATCTTCAGTCTTCATCCTTCAAGAATAACTCTTCTTAGACCTAATCTAGTCCGAAACTATCTTTAGTATACTAAATCAAAAATGCGTTTTGGCAACTAAATTTGACAACTAGATTGACATACCAACGCTAGTGGGTTCAACCAATCAATGCTCTAACAATCTCCCCCTTTGTGAATTTTAGTGACAAAACCATTTTACATATGGATTTGAACAAATAAAAGCATTACAGCTCAAAAACCCAACATGGTTGATTTCCTTGGTTCTTCAACTATCCGTGTGTTCATCATGTACTTGTTCAAGATCCATTATATTATTATTACACAACATCAAAGTTCAATTGTATCATAACTTTGACAATACTACTACGGTGATATGTGTCACTCCCCCTTAGTCAATACTTCATCTCACAATGAAAACCACTCCCCCTTACATAATGATCAGTAAACCATATGTATATGTAGTATGAACTACAAAATAGTTCTTCCCCTTTTTGTCAATAAAATTGGCAAAGGTACAAGAACGGGATCCTAATGAAAATTTCCATAGAGGAACTTCTTGACCAAGAGGAAAACATATCAACTTTACTTTAGATGATATCACGGAGTCAAAACTTAGTGACTTCATCAAGGAATTAATTTAGATACAAGTTAACCCCTAGATGTTCCACAACCACTTCTCCCCATAAAGATTTGGAAATTAAGCACAAGTTCAAAAGAACTCTCCCCATTATATGCCATTCCCGAAAGAACAACAAGAGCGACCTTATTCCATAGATAAGGATTTATTGGATTTTAGAAACCCTACAAGGAGATACGAGTTAAGAACCAACCGTTGAAAGTCTCTCATGAGATCATGTTACTTAGAAACAATAGAACTATCTCATTATAACAACACAAAATATAAAAATATGAAGATCAGCTATTGTGATCATCTTTTCTAAGATATACACTTGTATAAACAAGACATGATATGCTTAGAAGGAAGAATAACCTTTTCCATAAGGATTTACACCAAGAATGGTTACCATAAGAGTATGAAAAAGATTCTTTGACAATAAAAACCAACATCCATGGGATTGATTATTGCTTCTAACCTGTTATACATAATAATTTCAATCAAACATCAAGTTAGGTAATTAAGAATCATACGCATGGTATTCAACCATATTCTTCTTCACCATAACTAGTTCAAATGACTCGAATGAACTAGTTAGAGAGTTGTTCAATTGCTTAGATCTTTATGTAACTACACAAGACACAATCGAAGCAAAAACGATTTGATTCACTCGAATTGGTTCATGAACTATATAGCCACGGTTTGCAAAAGCATTCCTTAGTTTATTAAACATGAGTTCAAGAACAACCGTTTTTAGATATAACCTGCTCAATTTCGCGGACTGGGTTCGCGGACTTAAGCTCACGGAAGGAGTTCACAAACTACAGCAGAAATTCTCGGGTCGAGAACTTCCGCAAGTTCGCGGACTTGGCTCACGCCATATTCCGTTTCTCTTGATCAACAAAAGTCGCAAACTTTGGTTCAAGGAATAAGGACTTATACATATATGTGTTTTCACGACAATGCTTATATCCTACCAGTGGTTATGTAATCTAAACTCTCATTTCAATCATTAAAACATTCTCAGAGGACATTATATAGCCGTTATTCACAAACCATTTTTCTTCGGGGCAATTTCCAAAGTGATTGAAACATATCATGACTTTCGTCACTAGGTAAAGATGAACTTGGCCAAAGCGAAAGCTTACCAACACATATTTCGAGAGATATGTAAGCGAGTTAGACTCAACTCGAAACAAAAATCGTTTCACATATTCAAAAATTACCAAACACAATATGTGCGCCCCGATTCTTTTGCAATCCTCACCGCATTTACTAGGGATTCTTGGTGAGGGTGCACTTTCAACACAATCAGGTTGTGTTGAGGTGAACAAAATCTTGCTCACCACAGGTATTCGAAACAAAACCATACACGGACTCTAGGAATTTAAAAACTTCCTCGAAACTTTCAATAATTGTTCCATACCTTTTTAAGATGTTATCCCTTGTCGAACTCTTGTCTGGGAGATCCTTCTTAACAGTACTTGTTGGTTTATTGATCTTCTTTGGTACCCATTTATGAGTAGCTTTTGGAGCAACAAATTTCTTTTTCTCCCCACTAAAATTATGAAGATTCTTGGATGGAATACTAGAAGAACTGATATTATGAGACTCAGTTTTTCCCCAGTTCGGAACATCATATCTTGTCATCTTAACAGAATCAAATCTGGTTTTATCTCGTTTAAGATATATGCAATTCCTTTGCAAATGACCTTGTTTTCCACAATAAAAATAATGTTTAGTAGAATGGAAAAAATTATGTTTAGTGTTACCTGAATTTATATGAGCTTGCTTTGGAGCTTGACAGAATTTCCTCTTTTCGTCATCGGCAGTTGATAGAGATACTTCACTTTTGTCAACCATGGAAGGTTTTGGTTTAGAAGAATCTTTAGATTTGACAAATTTTACATCTTTGCAAATACTAGGAGCGTCTATTCCTTCATATCCCAATCCTCGTGTATCACGATGAATTCTACATGCTCCCAATATCGAGGTTAATTTATCTGAGCTGCTATTTCTAGACAAACTCTCTTTTAAGCTCGAGTTTTCTTTTTCCAACCTTCTGAACTTTTCAAGTGCAATAACTAGATAATTATTGGATGATTCAGATTGAACTTTGAGATCTTCTCGTCCCGAATCAAATAACAGGTTCATCTCAATGTTCTCCAAGTTATCTAGCTTTGCTTGAAGAGTAATTTCCCGATCTCTACTTTCGGCAATTTCTTCTTTAATCCTTCGTATTTTGTTGAGATAATCTTTTGCACCACTAGAATCAAATTTTTCTTTCAAGTCTTTATTCCAATTACAAAGTCTGTCATATTTAACTTTCTCACTGAGAATGGTGCCTTCAGCTTCCGAGAGTTTTTTATGACATTACTTAAGAAGATTATTAGCGACTGGATCCACATGGAACACTTCTTCGTCAGAATCAGAATCAGTATCCGAAATAATTTTTCCAGAAGCTAATGAAACTTCGCCTGCGATCTCTTGGGGATTATAATATTCAGGTCCATCATCAAGAGTAGGCAAAGCTGCTCCGTATTCCGATTGTCTATGACTCCAGCTAGGACATACTAAAGACAGGTGCCCGAAACCACGACAGTTATAGCATTGTACATCATCATTAGGAGATGTTGTAACTTTAGAAAAACTCTTTTTTATGTCTCTCAAGAGTTTTCCAAATTGTCGTGGAGTAACATCTTTAGTATCTGGCGAACCAGATTTATCCTTAGAGGATTCAGAATTGTTTGCAGCTTTAAGAGAAATCACCTCTTTTCTAGATGCGTGTTCATTATCAAAGATCTTTAACTTTCCAACAAGAGTATTTCTGGAGAGTGTACAAAGATCGTTTGCTTCTTCAATGGCATGTTTCTTAGACTCGTATATTGATGGTAGAGGCTTGAGAATTTTACACACAATAAATTTCTCCGGAATAATTCTTCCTAATGAATACGAGGAGTTAACTATTTGAGAAAGCCTTTGGTTAAACTCGACAAAGGTTTCATCATCAGCATTGCGAAGGTTTTCCCAATCAGAAGCTAGATTTTGAATCCTTGCTTCTTTCTCTGCGGCATTCCCTTCGAATGCAGTTTCTAAGATTTCCCAAGCATCTTTAGACTTATTACACGTAGTCACGTGGTGGTGAAGATCTGGGATAATGGCATGGATGATAGCATTTAATCCATCAGAATTTTGTTTTGCAGCAAGAATCTCAAGATCATCGTAATAACCACTATCCTTTGCAAAAATTACACCGTCTACTGTAACTAATGTAGGATTATAACCATTAACAATACGAACCCATGATTGAAATTCTCGCGCTTGAATAAAAGAACGCATAGCAATTTTCCACCATAAATAGTTTGTTCCATCAATGACTGGCGGTACGTGTATAGAGATAGCACTACTGTTCGTAGAACCAGATTGCTACAAACACAGACTTATGAGGTCTTAGCGTGTTTTCCTGCTCTGATACCAATTGAAAAAACGGGGGTCTAACAACCACACCCAATAATTCGTTTGGCAATCTGTATGGACTAACTCCAATATACTTTCAAGGGAATCAACTAGACAGCCAGACTCAATCTTAAGAAAAGTATATCAAAGAGTTATATCTCAATTTCTCAATTCAATCCACAATCAAACAATTTGCGAGCTCGATTGAATATAAGAAATAACTTGGACGGTACCATAAACCAATATCCAAGTGTCAATCAATTTAATCAACGACCAAGGGTTGGATTCCCAATTGATTGAACTTACGCATAGCCTGTGATATTTCAATTATAAAGATAAACAATATAATGCGTAAATGAAATAACACAGACACCAGAAATTTTGTTAACGAGGAAACCGCAAATGCAGAAAAACCCCGGGACCTAGTCTAGAATAAACACACACTGATTATAAGTTGTTACACCAAATTCCTACTACCTATTCGGACTAGATGTAATACCTTCTTCGGCACAAATAGAACTCCTAGCACAACACCGATTGTCTTTAGGAATTCTTCTCGAAAATATTCTAGCAGAACCCAAGGCTATCTTTAGAAGATACAACAACACGATTGATACGATTCGATATTTTGTATGCACAAAACACCGGTTTGATTTCCCTTTAGATGTGAATCAAGGTTTTGGAAATCTTGTGTTTATTTTGATAAAAACAATTACAAGGTAAAAGTAATATCAAAACAAACTTGTAGATTAGGGATTATTATACTCTTCAAAAATAGGAAAAGAAAATCCTAATAATTCTACAACTGGAACAACTAGAATAAATCTAGAGATATCTTCTTTAAAACTTCAAAAGGATTTTTACGAGATGCCTTAATTGAAGTTTTCTTTCTAGCTTCCGATTTCGACTAATAAGTGTTGGTATACGATCGGAAACTGAAATCTATTAAAACCTAGGGTTTATGATCAACAACTCTTGAATGGTTTTATATCAGAAGAGAAAACCTTAGAATAGAAAAGAGGTGAAAAACCTAGATTACAAGTTGTATAATCAATCACTAAGATTAAACCCAACTTGGCTTTGTGAACCCCAATACAAAGACTTTTATCTCACTCTTGTTCAGGAAGAACAAAAGACATGGAAAACAACCTTATGAGCTTACACCAATTTTCCAAAGGGGATGAAAACGTGTAGCATTCATGAACTCTATATTTATAGTGAAACATAGCTTGAAAACTAAGCAAAGCTATTTTTCTTTTCAAGACTCTCCTAATTTTGGAAGTCTTTCCTAAGTTACAACTCTTGCCAAAATAATTAATTAGCAAATATTGTATTTATGTGAATAAATCACATTTTAACTTAGGCAGGAATTTAAAGTTATCATAAACACTTTAATATGGTAATCACATATGTTTGAATTAATATCCATCTTGCCTAGATAAGGAAACATCACCAACTTGACCAAAAATGCCTTTTAGTCACGTAATTGGGCCCAAGTCCGTGAACCGTTACAAGCATTCTATGGATTGTTTTCTACTAACGAACTGTAACAGTTACAGCAACACTTATAACTGTTATTTAATAAATCACTCATAACTTCATCGTTATAACTCGAAATCGAGTGATTCTTGGCTCGTTGAACTCGTAAGCTCATTCACTATAAAATGAGAACCATTACAGGGATAAAGGTTATTGTCACAAAAGTCGTGGCTCAAATAACCTCAAGTATATATACAAAAATGTACATTAACCGTCATAGGAATTGTTCCATAGAGTGAGCATTTGTTTCGATAGATTAGAAAGGTAGAATTGAACAAGAATCCAAATGAAATCAATTACTATATACCTTTGTTGATGAAGTCCTTGTTGATATCTTCTTGCAATCTTCAGTCTTCATCCTTCAAGAATAACTCTTCTTAGACCTAATCTAGTCCGAAACTATCTTTAGTATACTAAATCAAAAATGCGTTTTGGCAACTAAATTTGACAACTAGATTGACATACCAACGCTAGTGGGTTCAACCAATCAATGCTCTAACAATCTCCCCCTTTGTGAATTTTAGTGACAAAACCATTTTACATATGGATTTGAACAAATAAAAGCATTACAGCTCAAAAACCCAACATGGTTGATTTCCTTGGTTCTTCAACTATCCGTGTGTTCATCATGTACTTGTTCAAGATCCATTATATTATTATTACACAACATCAAAGTTCAATTGTATCATAACTTTGACAATACTACTACGGTGATATGTGTCACTCCCCCTTAGTCAATACTTCATCTCACAATGAAAACCACTCCCCCTTACATAATGATCAGTAAACCATATGTATATGTAGTATGAACTACAAAATAGTTCTTCCCCTTTTTGTCAATAAAATTGGCAAAGGTACAAGAACGGGATCCTAATGAAAATTTCCATAGAGGAACTTCTTGACCAAGAGGAAAACATATCAACTTTACTTTAGATGATATCACGGAGTCAAAACTTAGTGACTTCATCAAGGAATTAATTTAGATACAAGTTAACCCCTATATGTTCCACAACCGCTTCTCCCCAAAAAGATTTGGCAATTAAACACAAGTTCAAAAGAACTCTCCCCCATTATATGCCATTCCCGAAAGAACAACAAGAGCGACCTTATTCCAGAGATAAGGATTTATTGGATTTAAGAAACTCTACAAGGAGATACGAGTTAAGAACCAACCATTGAAAGTCTCTCATGAGATCATGTTACTTAGAAACAATAGAACTATCTCATAATAACAATACAAAATATAAAAATATGAAGATCAGCTATTGTGATCATCTTTTCTAAGATATACACTTGTATAAACAAGACATGATATGCTTAGAAGGAATAATAACCTTTTCCATAAGGATTTACACCAAGAATGGTTACCATAAGAGTATGAAAAAGATTCTTTGACAATAAAAACCAACATCCATGGCATTGATTATTGCTTCTAACCTGTTAAACATAAGAATTTCAATCACACATCAAGTTAGGTAATTAAGAATCATACGCATGGTATTCAACCATATTCTTCTTCACCATAACTAGTTCAAATGACTCGAATGAACTAGTTAGAGAGTTGTTCAATTGCTTAGATCTTTATGTAACTACACAAGACACAATCGAAGCAAAAACGATTTGATTCACTCGAATTGGTTCATGAACTATATAGCCACGGTTTGCAAAAGCATTCCTTAGTTTATTAAACATGAGTTCAAGAACAACCGTTTTTAGATATAACCTGCTCAATTTCGCGGACTGGGTTCGCGGACTTAAGCTCACGGAAGGAGTTCACAAACTACAGCAGAAATTCTCGGGTCGAGAACTTCCGCAAGTTCGCGGACTTGGCTCACGCCATATTCCGTTTCTCTTGATCAACAAAAGTCGCAAACTTTGGTTCAAGGAATAAGGACTTATACATATATGTGTTTTCACGACAATGCTTATATCCTACCAGTGGTTATGTAATCTAAACTCTCATTTCAATCATTAAAACATTCTCAGAGGACATTATATAGCCGTTATTCACAAACCATTTTTCTTCGGGGCAATTTCCAAAGTGATTGAAACATATCATGACTTTCGTCACTAGGTAAAGATGAACTTGGCCAAAGCGAAAGCTTACCAACACATATTTCGAGAGATATGTAAGCGAGTTAGACTCAACTCGAAACAAAAATCGTTTCACATATTCAAAAATTACCAAACACAATATGTGCGCCCCGATTCTTTTGCAATCCTCACCGCATTTACTAGGGATTCTTGGTGAGGGTGCACTTTCAACACAATCAGGTTGTGTTGAGGTGAACAAAATCTTGCTCACCACAGGTATTCGAAACAAAACCATACACGGACTCTAGGAATTTAAAAACTTCCTCGAAACTTTCAATAATTGTTCCATACCTTTTTAAGATGTTATCCCTTGTCGAACTCTTGTCTGGGAGATCCTTCTTAACAGTACTTGTTGGTTTATTGATCTTCTTTGGTACCCATTTATGAGTAGCTTTTGGAGCAACAAATTTCTTTTTCTCCCCACTAAAATTATGAAGATTCTTGGATGGAATACTAGAAGAACTGATATTATGAGACTCAGTTTTTCCCCAGTTCGGAACATCATATCTTGTCATCTTAACAGAATCAAATCTGGTTTTATCTCGTTTAAGATATATGCAATTCCTTTGCAAATGACCTTGTTTTCCACAATAAAAATAATGTTTAGTAGAATGGAAAAAATTATGTTTAGTGTTACCTGAATTTATATGAGCTTGCTTTGGAGCTTGACAGAATTTCCTCTTTTCGTCATCGGCAGTTGATAGAGATACTTCACTTTTGTCAACCATGGAAGGTTTTGGTTTAGAAGAATCTTTAGATTTGACAAATTTTACATCTTTGCAAATACTAGGAGCGTCTATTCCTTCATATCCCAATCCTCGTGTATCACGATGAATTCTACATGCTCCCAATATCGAGGTTAATTTATCTGAGCTGCTATTTCTAGACAAACTCTCTTTTAAGCTCGAGTTTTCTTTTTCCAACCTTCTGAACTTTTCAAGTGCAATAACTAGATAATTATTGGATGATTCAGATTGAACTTTGAGATCTTCTCGTCCCGAATCAAATAACAGGTTCATCTCAATGTTCTCCAAGTTATCTAGCTTTGCTTGAAGAGTAATTTCCCGATCTCGACTTTCGGCAATTTCTTCTTTAATCCTTCGTATTTTGTTGAGATAATCTTTTGCACCACTAGAATAAAATTGGTCTTTCAAGTCTTTATTCCAATTACAAAGTCTGTCATATTTAACTTTCTCACTGAGAATGGTGCCTTCAGCTTCCGAGAGTTTTTTATTACATTCCTTAAGAAGATTATTAGCGACTGGATCCACATGGAACACTTCTTCGTCAGAATCAGAATCAGTATCCGAAAGAATTTTTCCCAAAGCTAATGCAACTTCGCCTGCGATCTCTTGGGGATTATAATATTCAGGTCCATCATCAAGAGTAGGCAAAGCTGCTGCATATGCCGATTGTCTACAACTCCAGCTAGGACATACTGAAGACAGGTGCCCGAAACCACGACAGTGGTAGCATTGTACATCATCATTAGGAGACGTTGTAACTTTAGAAAAACTCTTTTTCCTGTCTCTCAAGAGTTTTATAAATTGTCGTGGAGTAACATCTTTAGTATCTGGCGAACTTGATTTATCCTTAGAGGATTCAGAATTGTTTGTAGCTTTAAGAGAAATCACCTCTTTTCTAGATGCGTGTACATTATCAAAGATCTTTAACTTTCCAACAAGAGTATTTCTGGAGAGTGTAGAAATATTGTTTGCTTCTTCAATGGCATGTTTCTTAGACTCGTATCTTGATGGTAGAGACCTGAGAATTTTGCACACAATAACTTTCTCCGGAATAGTTCTTCCTAATAAATACGAGGAGTTAACTATTTGAGAAAGTCTTTGGTTAAATTCATCAAAGGTTTCATCATCAGACATGCAAAGGTTTTCCCAATCAGAAGCTAGATTTTGAAGCCTTGCTTCTTTCTCTGCGACATTCCTTTCGAATGCAGTTTCTAAGATTTCCCAAGCATCTTTAGACTTATTACACGTAGTCACGTGGTGCTGAAGATTTGGGGTAATTGCATGGATGATAGCATTTAATCCATCAGAATTTTGTTTTGCAGCAAGAATCTCAAGATCATCGTAATCACCAATATCCTTTGCAACAATTACACCGTCTACTGTAACTAATGGAGGATTATAGCCATTAACAATACGAACCCATGATTGAAAATCTCGCGCTTGAATAAAAGAACGCATAGAAATTTCCATCATAAATAGTTTGATCCATCAAAGACTGGTGGTACGTGTATAGAGATAGCACTACTGTCCATAGAATCAGATTGCTACAAACACAGACTTATGAGGTCTTAGCGTGTTTGCCTGCTCTGATACCAATTGAAAAAACGGGGGTCTAACAACAACACCCAATAATTTGTTTGGAAATCTGTATGGACTAACTCTAATATACTTTCAAGAGAATCAACTAGACAGTCAGACTCAATCTTAAGAAAAGTATATCAAAGAGTCATATCTCAATTTCTCAATTCAATCCACAATCAAACAAATAGGAATTTGCGAGCTCGATTGAATATAAGAAATAACTTGGACGGTATCAAAAACCAATATCCAAGTGTCAATCAATTTAATCAACGACCAAGGGTTGGATTCCCAATTGATTGAACTTACGCACAACCTGTGATATTTCAATTATAAAGATAAACAATATAATGCGTAAATGAAATAACACAGACACCAGAAATTTTGTTAACGAGGAAACCGCAAATGCATAAAAACCCCGGGACCTAGTCCAGAATAAACACACACTGATTATAAGTTGTTACACCAAATTCTTACTACCTATTCGTACTAGATGTAATACCTTCTTAAGCACTAATAGAAATCCTAGCACAACACCAATTGTATTTAGGAATTCTTCTCGAAAATCTTCTAGCAGAACCCAAGGATGTCTTTAGAAGATACAACAACGCGATTGATACGATTCGATATTTTGTATGCACAAAACACCGGTTTGATTTCCCTTTAGATGTGAATCAAGGTTTTGGAAATCTTGTATTTATTTTGATAAAAAAAATTACAAGGTAAAAGTAATATCAAAACAAACTTGTAGATTAGGGATTATTATACTCTTCAAAAATAGTTAGAGAAACCTAATAATTCTACAACTAGAACAACTAGAATAAATCTAGAGATATCTTGTTTAAAACTTCAAAATGATTTTTACGAGATGCCTTAATTGAAGTTTTCCTTCTAGCTTCCGATTTCGACTAACAAGTGTTGGTATACGATCGGAAACTGAAATCTATTAAAACCTAGGGTTTATGATCAACAACTCTTGAATGGTTTTATATCAGAAGAGAAAACCTTAGAATAGAAAAGAGGTGAAAAACCTAGATTACAAGTTGTATAATCAATCACTAAGATTAAACCCAACTTGGCTTTGTGAACCCCAATACAAAGACTTTTATCTCACTCTTGTTCAGGAAGAACAAAAGACATGGAAAACAACCTTATGAGCTTACACCAATTTTCCAAAGGGGATGAAAACGTGTAGCATTCATGAACTCTATATTTATAGTGAAACATAGCTTGAAAACTAAGCAAAGCTATTTTTCTTTTCAAGACTCTCCTAATTTTGGAAGTCTTTCCTAAGTTACAACTCTTGCCAAAATAATTAATTAGCAAATATTGTATTTATGTGAATAAATCACATTTTAACTTAGGCAGGAATTTAAAGTTATCATAAACACTTTAATATGGTAATCACATATGTTTGAATTAATATCCATCTTGCCTAGATAAGGAAACATCACCAACTTGACCAAAAATGCCTTTTAGTCACGTAATTGGGCCCAAGTCCGTGAACCGTTACAAGCATTCTATGGATTGTTTTCTACTAACGAACTGTAACAGTTACAGCAACACTTATAACTGTTATTTAATAAATCACTCATAACTTCATCGTTATAACTCGAAATCGAGTGATTCTTGGCTCGTTGAACTCGTAAGCTCATTCACTATAAAATGAGAACCATTACAGGGATAAAGGTTATTGTCACAAAAGTCGTGGCTCAAATAACCTCAAGTATATATACAAAAATGTACATTAACCGTCATAGGAATTGTTCCATAGAGTGAGCATTTGTTTCGATAGATTAGAAAGGTAGAATTGAACAAGAATCCAAATGAAATCAATTACTATATACCTTTGTTGATGAAGTCCTTGTTGATATCTTCTTGCAATCTTCAGTCTTCATCCTTCAAGAATAACTCTTCTTAGACCTAATCTAGTCCGAAACTATCTTTAGTATACTAAATCAAAAATGCGTTTTGGCAACTAAATTTGACAACTAGATTGACATACCAACGCTAGTGGGTTCAACCAATCAATGCTCTAACAATCTCCCCCTTTGTGAATTTTAGTGACAAAACCATTTTACATATGGATTTAAACAAATAAAAGCATTACAGCTCAAAAACCCAACATGGTTGATTTCCTTGGTTCTTCAACTATCCGTGTGTTCATCATGTACTTGTTCAAGATCCATTATATTATTATTACACAACATCAAAGTTCAATTGTATCATAACTTTGACAATACTACTACGGTGATATGTGTCACTCCCCCTTAGTCAATACTTCATCTCACAATGAAAACCACTCCCCCTTACATAATGATCCGTAAACCATATGTATATGTAATATGAACTACAAAATAATTCTTCCTCTTTTTGTCAACAAAATTGTCAAAGGTACAATAACGGGATCCTAATGAAAATTTCCATAGAGGAACTTCTTGGCCAAGAGTAAAACATATCAACTTTACTTTAGATGATATCACGTAGTCAAAACTTAGTGACTTCATCAAGGAGTTAATTTAGATACAAGTTAACCCCTAGATGTTCCACAACCGCTTCTCCCCACAAATATTTGGCAATTAAGCACAAGTTCAAAAGAACTCTCCCCCATTATATGTCATTCCCGAAAGAACAACAAGAGCGACCTTATTCCAGAGATAAGGATTTATTGGATTTTAGAAACCCTACAAGGAGATACGAGTTAAGAACCAACCATTGAAAGTCTCTCATGAGATCATGTTACTTAGAAACAATAGAACTATCTCATTGTAACAATACACAATATAAAAATATGAAGATCATGTATTGTGATCATCTTTTCTAAGATATACACTTGTATAAACAAGACATGATATGATTAGAAGGAAGGATAACCTTTTCCATAAGGATTTACACCAAGAATGGTTACCATAAGAGTATGAAAAAGATTCTTTGACAATAAAAACCAACATCCATGGCATTGATTATTGCTTCTAACCTGTTATACATAAGAATTTCAATCACACATCAAGTTAGGTAATTAAGAATCATACGCGTGGTATTCAACCATATTCTTCTTCACCATAACTAGTTCAAATGACTAAAATGAACTAGTTAGAGAGTTGTTCAATTGCTTAGATCTTTATGTAACTACATAAGACACAATCGAAGCAAAAAAATTTTGATTCACTCGAATCGGTTGATGAACTATATAGCCATGGTTTGCAAAAGCATTCCTTAGTTTATTAAACATGAGTTCAAGAACAACCGTTTTTAGATATAACCTGCTCAAGTTCGCGGACTGGGTTCGCGAACTTAAGCTCACAGAAGGAGTTCACAAACTCCAGCAGAAATTCTCGGGTCGAGAACTTCCGCAAGTTCGCAGACTTGGCTCACGCCATATTCCGTTTCTCTTGATCAACAAAGTTCGCAAACTTTGGTTCAAGGAATAAGGACTTATACATAGATGTGTTTCCACAACAATGCTTATATCCTACCAGTGGTTATGTAATCTAAACTCTCATTTCAATCATTGAAACATTCTCAGAGGACGTTATATAGCCGTTATTCACAGACCATTTTTCGTCAGAGCAATTTCCAAAGTGATTGAAACATATCATGACTTTCGTCACTATGTAAAGATGAACTTGGCCAAAGCGAAAGCTTACAAACACATATTTCGAGAGATATGTAAGCGAGTTAGACTCATCTCGATATAAAAAATCGTTCCACAAATTAAAAAATTACCAAACACAATATGTTCTCCCCGATTCTTTTGTAATCCTCACTGCATTTACTAGGGCTTCTTGGTGAGGGTGCACTTTCAACACAATCAGGTTGTGTTGAGGTGAACAAAATCGTGCTCACCACAGGTATTCGAAACAAAACCATACACAGACTCTAGGAATTTGAAAACTTCCTCGAAACTTTCAATAATTGTTCCATTCCTTTTTAAGATGTTATTCCTTGTCGAACTCTTGTCTAAGAGATCCTTCTTAACAATACTTGTTGCTTTATTGATCTTCTTTAATACCCATTTCTGAGTAGCTTTTGGAGCAACAAATTTTTTTTTCTCCCCACTAAAATTATGAAGATTCTTGGTAATACTAGAAGAACTGATATTACGAGACTCAGTTTTTCCTCAGTTCGGAACATCAGATCTTGTCATCTTAACAGAATCAAATCTGGTTTTATCTCGTTTAAGATATCTGCAATTCCTTTGCAAGTGACCTGGTTTTCCACAATAAAAACAATGTTTAGTAGAATGGAAAAAGTTATGTTTAGTGTTACCTGAATGTATATGTGCTTGCTTTGGATCTTGACAAAATTTCCTCTTTTCGTCATCGGCATTTGATAGAGATACTTCACTTTTGTCAACCATGGAAGGTTTTGGTTTAGAAAAATCTTTATCTTTGACAAATTTTACCTCTTTGCAAATACTAGGAGCGTTTATTCCTTCATATCCCAATCCTCGTGTGTCACGATGAATTGTACATGCTCCCAATATCGAGGTTAATTTATCTGAGCTGCTATTTCTAGACAAACTCTCTTTTAAGCTCGAGTTTTCTTTTTCCAACCTTCTGAACTTTTCAAGTGCAATAACTAGATAATTATTGGATGATTCAGATTGAACTTTGAGATCTTCTCGTCCCGAATCAAATAACAGGTTCATCTCAATGTTCTCCAAGTTATCTAGCTTTGCTTGAAGAGTAATTTCCCGATCTCTACTTTCGGCAATTTCTTCTTTAATCCTTCGTATTTTGTTGAGATAATCTTTTGCACCACTAGAATCAAATTTTTCTTTCAAGTCTTTATTCCAATTACAAAGTCTGTCATATTTAACTTTCTCACTGAGAATGGTGCCTTCAGCTTCCGAGAGTTTTTTATGACATTACTTAAGAAGATTATTAGCGACTGGATCCACATGGAACACTTCTTCGTCAGAATCAGAATCAGTATCCGAAATAATTTTTCCAGAAGCTAATGAAACTTCGCCTGCGATCTCTTGGGGATTATAATATTCAGGTCCATCATCAAGAGTAGGCAAAGCTGCTCCGTATTCCGATTGTCTATGACTCCAGCTAGGACATACTAAAGACAGGTGCCCGAAACCACGACAGTTATAGCATTGTACATCATCATTAGGAGATGTTGTAACTTTAGAAAAACTCTTTTTTATGTCTCTCAAGAGTTTTCCAAATTGTCGTGGAGTAACATCTTTAGTATCTGGCGAACCAGATTTATCCTTAGAGGATTCAGAATTGTTTGCAGCTTTAAGAGAAATCACCTCTTTTCTAGATGCGTGTTCATTATCAAAGATCTTTAACTTTCCAACAAGAGTATTTCTGGAGAGTGTACAAAGATCGTTTGCTTCTTCAATGGCATGTTTCTTAGACTCGTATCTTGATGGTAGAGACTTGAGAATTTTGCACACAATAACTTTCTCCGGAATAGTTCTTCCTAATGAATACGAGGAGTTAACTATTTGAGAAAGTCTTTGGTTAAACTCGACAAAGGTTTCATCATCATCATTGCGAAGGTTTTCCCAATCAGAAGCTAGATTTTGAAGCCTTGCTTCTTTCTCTGCGACATTCCTTTCGAATGCAGTTTCTAAGATTTCCCAAGCATCTTTAGACTTATTACACGTAGTCACGTGGTGCTGAAGATTTGGGGTAATGGCATGGATGATAGCATTTAATCCATCAGAATTTTGTTTTGCAGCAAGAATCTCAAGATCATCGTAATCACCAATATCTTTTGCAACAATTACATCGTCTACTGTAACTAATGTAGGATTATAGACATTAACAATACGAACCCATGATTGAAAATCTCGCGCTTGAATAAAAGAACGCATAACAATTTTCCACCATAAATGTTTGTTCCATCAAAGACTGGAGGTACGTGTATAGAGATAGCACTACTGTCCATAGAATCAGATTGCTACAAACACAGACTTATGAGGTCTTAGCGTGTTTGCCTGCTCTGACACCAATTGAAAAAACGGGGGTCTAACAACCACACCCAATAATTCGTTTGGCAATCTGTATGGACTAACTCCAATATACTTTCAAGAGAATCAACTAGACAGCCAGACTCAATCTTAAGAAAAGTATATCAAAGAGTTATATCTCAATTTCTTAATTCAATCCACAATCAAAGAAATAGGAATTTGCGAGCTCGATTGAATATAAGAAATAACTTGGACGGTACCAAAAACCAATATCCAAGTGTCAATCAATTTAATCAACGACCAAGGGTTGGATTCCCAATTGATTGAACTTACGCACAACCTGTGATATTTCAATTATAAAGATAAACAATATAATGCGTAAATGAAATAACACAGACACCAGAAATTTTGTTAACGAGGAAACCGCAAATGCAGAAAAACCCCGGGACCTAGTCCAGAATAAACACACACTGATTATAAGCTGTTACACCAAATTCCTACTACCTATTCAGACTAGATGTAATACCTTCTTCAGCACAAATAGAACTCCTAGCACAACACCGATTGTATTTAAGAATTCTTCTCGAAAATCTTCTAGCAGAACCCAAGGCTATCTTTAGAAGATACAACAACACGATTGATACGATTCGATATTTTGTATGCACAAAACACCGGTTTGATTTCCCTTTAGATGTGAATCAAGGTTTTGGAAATCTTGTATTTATTTTGATAAAAAAAATTACAAGGTAAAAGTAATATCAAAACAAACTTGTAGATTAGGGATTATTATACTCTTCAAAAATAGGAAGAGAAGCCTAATAATTCTACAACTAGAATAAATCTAGAGATATCTTCTTTAAAACTTCAAAAGGATTTTTACGAGATGCCTTAATTGAAGTTTTCTTTCTATCTTTCGATTTCGACTAACAAGTGTTGGTATACGATCGGAAACTGAAATCTATTAAAACCTAGGGTTTATGATCAACAACTCTTGAATGGTTTTATATCAGAAGAGAAAATCTTATAATAGAAAAGAGGTGAAAAACCTAAATTACAAGTTGTATAATCAATCACTAAGATTAAACCCAACTTGGCTTTGTGATCCCCAATACAAAGAATTTTATCTCACTCTTTTCACGAAGAACAGAAGACATGGAAAACAACCTTATGAGCTTACACCAATTTTCCAAAGGGGATGAAAACGTGTAGCATTCATGAACTCTATATTTATAGTGAAACATAGCTTGAAACTAACCAAAGCTATTTTCCTTTTTCAAGACTCTCCTAATTTTGGGAGTCTTTCCTAAGTTACAACTCTTGCCAAAATAATTAATTAGCAAATATTGTATTTATGTGAATAAATCACATTTTAACTTAGGCACGAATTTAAAGTTATCATAAACACTTTAATATGGTAATCACATATGTTTGGATTAATAGCCATCTTGCCTAGATAAGGAAACATCACCAACTTGACCAAAAATGCCTTTTAGTCACGTAATTGGACCCAAGTCCGTGAACCGTTACAAGCAGTTTACGGATTGTTTCCTACTAACGAACTGTAACAGTTACAGCAACACTTATAACTGTTACTTTAATAAATCACTCATAACTTCATCGTTATAACTCGAAATCGAGTGATTCTTGGCTTGTTGAACTCGTAAGCTCATTCACTATAAAATGAGAACCTTTACAGGGATAAAGGTTTTGTCGCAAAAGTCGTGGCTCAAATAACCTCAAGTATATATACAAAAATGTACATTAACCGTCATAGGAATTGTTCCATAGAGTGAGTATTTGTTTCGATAGATTAGAAAGGTATAATTGAACAAGAATCCAAATGAAATCAATTACTATATACCTTTGTTGATGAAGTCCTTGTTGATGTCTTCTTGCAATCTTCAGTCTTCATCCTTCAAGAATAGCTCTTCTTAGACCTAATCTAGTCCGAAACTATCTTTAGTATACTAAATCAAAAATGCGTTTTGGAAACTAAATTTGAAAACTAGATTGACATACCAACGCTAGTGGGTGCAACCAAGCAATGCTCTAACAATCTCCCCCTTTGTGAATTTTAGTGACAAAACCATTTTACATATGGATTTAAACAAATAAAAGCATTACAGCTCAAAAACCCAACATGCTTGATTTCCTTGGTTCTTCAACTATCCGTGTGTTCATCATGTACTTGTTCAAGATCCATCATAGTATTATTACACAACATCAAAGTTCAATTGTATCATAACTTTGACAATAATACTACGGTGATATGTATCACTCCCCCTTAGTCAATACTTCATCTCACAATGAAAACCACTCCCCCTTACATAATGATCAGTAAACCATATGTATATGTAGTATGAACTACAAAATAATTCTTCCCCTTTTTGTCAATAAAATTGGCAAAGGTACAAGAACGGGATCCTAATGAAAATTTCCATAGAGGAACTTCTTGACCAAGAGGAAAACATATCAACTTTACTTTAGATGATATCACGGAGTCAAAACTTAGTGACTTCATCAAGGAATTAATTTAGATACAAGTTAACCCCTATATGTTCCACAACCGCTTCTCCCCAAAAAGATTTGGCAATTAAACACAAGTTCAAAAGAACTCTCCCCCATTATATGCCATTCCCGAAAGAACAACAAGAGCGACCTTATTCCAGAGATAAGGATTTATTGGATTTAAGAAACTCTACAAGGAGATACGAGTTAAGAACCAACCATTGAAAGTCTCTCATGAGATCATGTTACTTAGAAACAATAGAACTATCTCATAATAACAATACAAAATATAAAAATATGAAGATCAGCTATTGTGATCATCTTTTCTAAGATATACACTTGTATAAACAAGACATGATATGCTTAGAAGGAATAATAACCTTTTCCATAAGGATTTACACCAAGAATGGTTACCATAAGAGTATGAAAAAGATTCTTTGACAATAAAAACCAACATCCATGGCATTGATTATTGCTTCTAACCTGTTAAACATAAGAATTTCAATCACACATCAAGTTAGGTAATTAAGAATCATACGCATGGTATTCAACCATATTCTTCTTCACCATAACTAGTTCAAATGACTCGAATGAACTAGTTAGAGAGTTGTTCAATTGCTTAGATCTTTATGTAACTACACAAGACACAATCGAAGCAAAAACGATTTGATTCACTCGAATCGGTTCATGAACTATATAGCCACGGTTTGCAAAAGCATTCCTTAGTTTATTAAACATGAGTTCAAGAACAACCGTTTTTAGATATAACCTGCTCAAGTTCGCGGACTGGGTTCGCGGACTTAAGCTCACGGAAGGAGTTCACAAACTACAGCAGAAATTCTTGGGTCGAGAACTTTCGCCAGTTCGCGGACTTGGCTCACGCCATATTTCGTTTCTCTTGATCAACAAAGTCGCAAACTTTGGTTCAAGGAATAAGGACTTATACATATATGTGTTTCCACAATAATGCTTATATCCTACCAGTGGTTATGTAATCTAAACACTCATTTCAATCATTGAAACATTCTCAGAGGACGTTATATAGTCGTTATTCATAGGCCATTTTTCGTCAGAGCAATTTCCAAAGTGATTGAAACATATCATGACTTTCGTCACTAGCTAAAGATGAACTTGGCCAAAGCGAAAGCTTACCAACACATATTTCGAGACATATGTAAGCGAGTTAGACTCAGCTCGAAACAAAAAATCGTTCCACATATTAAAAAATTACCAAACACAATATGTGCGCCCCGATTATTTTGCAATCCTCAACGCATTTACTAGGGCTTCTTGTTGAGGCTGCACTTTCAACACAATCAGGTTGTGTTGAGGTGAACAAAATCTTGCTCACCATAGGTATTCAAAACAAAACCATACACGGACTCTAAAAATTTAAAAACTTCCTCGAAACTTTCAATAATTGTTACATACCTTTTTAAGATGTTATCCATTGTCGAACTCTTGTCTGGGAGATCCTTCATAATAGTACTTGTTGCTTTATTGATCTTCTTTGGTACCCATTTCTGAGTAGATTTTGGAGCAACAAATTTCTTTTTCTCCCCACTAAAATTATGAAGATTCTTGGAGGGAATACTAGAAGAACTGATATTATGAGACTCAGTTTTTCCCCAGTTCGGAACATCAGATCTTGTCATCTTAACAGAATCAAATCTGGTTTTATCTCGTTTAAGATATCTTTAATTCCTTTGCAAGTGACCTGGTTTTCCACAATAAAAAAATGTTTAGTAGAATGGAAAAAGTTATGTTTAGTGTTACCTGAATGTATATGTGCTTGCTTTGGATCTTGACAGAATTTCCTCTTTTCGTCATCGGCAGTTGGTAGAGATACTTAACTTTTGTCAACCATGGAAGGTTTTGGTTTAGAAGAATCTTTAGCTTTTACAAATTTTACCTCTTTGAAAATACTAGGAGCGTTTGTTCCTTTATATCCCAATCCTCGTGTATCACGATGAATTCTACATGCTCCTAATATCGAGGTTAATTTATCTGAGCTGCTATTTCTAGACAAACTCTCTTTTAAGCTCGAGTTTTCTTCTTCCAACCTTTTGAACTTTTTAAGTGCAATAACTAGATCATTCTTGGATGATTCACATTAAACTTTGAGATCTTCTCGTTCCGAATCAAATAACAAGTTCATCTCAATGTTCTCCAAGTTATCTAGCTTTGCTTGAAGAGTAATTTCCCGATCTCGACTTTCGGCAATTTCTTCTTTAAGCCTTCGTATTTTGTTGAGATAATCTTTTGCACCACTAGAATCAAATTGGTCTTTCAAGTCTTTATTCCAACTACGAAGTCTATCATATTTAACTTTCTCATTGAGAATGGTGCCTTCAGCTTCCGAGAGTTTTTTATGACATTCCTTAAGAAGATTATTAGCGACTGGATCCACATGGAACACTTCTTCGTCAGAATCAGAATCAGTATCCGGAAGAATTTTTCCAGAAGCTAATGCAACTTCGCCTGCGATCTCTTGGGGATTATAATATTCAGGTCCATCATCAAGAGTAGGCAAAGCTGTTGCATATGCCGATTGTCTACGACTCCAGCTAGGACATACTGAAGACAGGTGCCCGAAACCACGACAGTTATAGCATTGTACATCATCATTAGGAGACGTTGTAACTTTAGAAAAACACTTTTTCCTGTCTCTCAAGAGTTTTCTAAATTTTCGTGGAGTAACATCTTTAGTATCTGGCGAACCAGATTTATCCTTAGAGGATTCAGAATTGTTTGCAGCTTTAAGAGAAATCACCTCTTTTCTAGATGCGTTTTCATTATCAAAGATCTTTAACTTTCCAACAAGAGTATTTCTGGAGAGTGTAGAAAGATCGTTTGCTTCTTCAATGGCATGTTTCTTAGACTCGTATCTTGATGGTAGAGACCTGAGAATTTTGCATACAATAACTTTCTCCGTAATAGTTCTTCCTAATGAATACGAGGAGTTAACTATTTGAGAAAGTCTTTGGTTAAACTCATCAAAGGTTTCATCATCAGACATGCGAAGGTTTTCCCAATCAGAAGCTAGATTTTGAAGCCTTGCTTCTTTCTATGCGGCATTCCCTTCGAATGCAGTTTCTAAGATATCCCAAGCATCTTTAGACTTATTACACGTAGTCACGTGGTGCTGAAGATCTGGGGTAATGGCATGGATGATAGCATTTAATCCATCAGAATTTTGTTTTGCAGCAAGAATCTCAAGATCATCGTAATCACCAATATCCTTTGCAACAATTACACCGTCTACTGTAACTAATGGAGGATTATAGCCATTAACAATACGAACCCATGATTGAAAATCTCGCGCTGGAATAAAAGAACGCATAACAATTTTCCACCATAAATAGTTTGTTCCATCAAAGACTGGCGGTACGTGTATAGAGATAGCACTACTGTCCATAGAATCAGATTGCTACAAACACATACTTATGAGGTATTAGCGTGTTTGCCTTCTCTGATACCAATTGAAAAAATGGGGGTCTAACAACCACACCCAATAATTCGTTTGGCAATATGTATGGACTAACTCCAATATACTTGAAGAGAATCAACTAGACAGTCAGACTCAATCTTAAGAAAAGTATATCAAAGAGTTATATCTCAATTTCTCAATTTAATCCACAATCAAACAAATAGGAATTTGCGAGCCCGATTGAATATAAGAAATAACTTGGACGGTATCAAAAACCAATATCCAAGTGTCAATCAATTTAATCAATGATCAAGGTTTGGATTCCCAATTGATTGAACTTACGCACAACCTGTGATATTTCAATTATAAAGATAAACAATATAATGCGGAAATGAAATAACACAGATACCAGAAATTTTGTTAACGAGGAAACCGCAAATGCAGAAAAACCCGGGACCTAGTCCAGAATAAACACACACTGATTATAAGCCGTTACACCAAATTCCTACTACCTATTCGGACTAGATGTAATACCTTCTTCAGCACAAATAAAACTCCTAGCACAACACCGATTGTCTTTAGGAATTCTTCTCGAAAATATTCTAGCAGAACCCAAGGCTCTCTTTAGAAGATACAACAACACGATTGATACGATTCGATATTTTGTATGCACAAAACACCGGTTTGATTTCCCTTTAGATGTGAATCAAGGTTTTGGAAATCTTGTGTTTATTTTGATAAAAACAATTACAAGGTAAAAGTAATATCAAAACAAACTTGTAGATTAGGGATTATTACACTCTTCAAAAATAGGAAGAGAAGACTAATAATTCTACAACTAGAACAACTAGAATTAATCTTGAGATATCTTCTTTAAAACTTCAAAAGGATTTTTACGAGATGCCTTAATTGAAGTTTTCTTTCTAGCTTTCGATTTCGACTAACAAGTGTTGGTATACGATCGGAAACTGAAATCTATTAAAACTTAGGGTTTATGATCAACAACTCTTGAATGGTTTTATATATCAGAAGAGAAAACCTTAAAATAGACAAGAGGTGAAAAACCTAGATTACAAGTTGTATAATCAATCACCAAGATTAAACCCAACTTGGCTTTGTGATCCCTAATACAAATACTTTTATCTCACTCTTGTTCACGAAGAACAGAAGACATGGAAAACAACCTTATGAGCTTATACCAATTTTCCAAAGGGGATGAAAACGTGTAGCATTCATGAACTCTATATTTATAGTGAAACATAGCTTGAAAACTAAGCAAAGCTATTTTTATTTTTCAAGACTCTCCTAATTTTGGGAGTCTTTCCTAATTTACAACTCTTGCCAAAATAATTAATTAGCAAATATTGTATTTATGTGAATAAATCACATTTTAACTTAGGCAGGAATTTAAAGTTATCATAAACACTTTAATATGGTAATCAAATATGTTTGGATTAATAGCCATCTTTCCTAGATAAGGAAACATCACCAACTTGACAAAAAATGCCTTTTAGTCATGTAATTGGGTCGAAGTCTGTGAACCGTTACAAGCAGTCTATGGATTGTTTCCTACTAACGAACTGTAATAGTTAGAACAACACTTATAACTATTACTTTAATAAATCACTCATAACTTCATCGTTATAACTCGAAATTGAGTGATTCTTGGCTCGTTGAACTCGTAAGCTCATTCACTATAAAATGAGAACCTTTCCAGGGATAAAGGTTATTGTCACAAAAGTAGTGGCTCAAATAACCTCAAGTATATATACAAAAATGTACATTAACCGTCATAGGAATTGTTTCATAGAGTGAGCATTTGTTTCGATAGATTAGAAAGGTAGAATTGAACAAGAATCCAATGAAATCAATTACTACATACCTTTTTTGATGAAGTCCTTTTTGATGTCTTCTTGCAATCTTCAGTCTTCATCCTTCAAGAATAGCTCTTCTTAGACCTAATCTAGTCCGAAACTATCTTTAGTATACTAAATCAAAAATGCGTTTTGGCAACTAAATTTGACAACTAGCTTGACATACCAACGCTATTGGGTTCAACCAAGCAATGCTCTAACAGTAGGCTAGTGTCTGTAGCGGCTTAATACAATGTGGTGTTCAATCTGGACTAGGTCCCGGGGTTTTTCTGCATTTGCGGTTTCCTCGTTAACAAAATTCTGGTGTCTGTGTTATTTCTTTTCCGCATTATATTTTTTTATATAATTGAAATATCCCAGGTTGTGCGTTAAGATCAATCAATTAGAATATCCAACCTTTTGTGGTTGATTTACATTGATTGACACTTGAACATTGGTCTTTGGTACCGTTCAAGTAATTCCTCTTATATTCAATCGGGCTCGCAGATTTCTATTTGATGATTGCAGATTGAACTAAGAGTTAATTAGAGATATTAAACTCTTTGATATACTTTATTCTAGATTGAGTCTGACTGTCTAGTTGATTCTTTATAAAGTGTATTGGAGTAAGTCCTCTCAGATTGCCAAACGAATTGTTGGGTGTGGTTGTTAGACCCCTGCATTTTCAGGGACCTATTACGAAGTTTGGCAAAGTCTGAAATCCCGACTATGTTGAAAGAGACACATGAAGGTGAACACCAAGGGAAGAAGAAGTTGTTCCTCCAGGTGCATGAAAGGTATTACTGGCGGACTATGGAGGATGATGCAACAATATTTGTTCAGAAATGCCACGAATGTCAAACTCACGGGAATCTCATCTACACGCCTTGTACTCCCCTTCATTCAGTAAGTAGTCAATGGACTTTCTACAGCTAGGGACTTGATATTATTGGAAAAATCAACCCACCATCGTCAAAGTAGCACGAGTATATCATAACCGCGATAGAGTACTTTACCAAATGGGTCGAAGCTATTCCTCTTTGAGGAAACACTGGAGCGAATATTATGGCATTCATCAAGGAATAAATCATTTGTCAGTTCGGCGTACCTAAGCACATCATTACTGATAATGGTACTCCCTTTGCCAACAAGCAAGTACAAGAGCTGCTTGAAGAATATGGAGTTAGGCAAGTCTTCTCTACTCCTTACTACCCTCAGGGGAATGGGAAAGCCGAAAGCACCAACAAGACTTTAATTTGAATTCTCAGTCGAACAGTGCATGATAAGCCAGGACGTGGCACGAACAATTGCCTATGGTGTTGTGGGAATATCGAGCGGCACCTAGGAGCTCTACCGGAGTTTCTCCTTATTCACTTGTCTATTGCACTGACGCAATTCTCCCAACAGAGATCAAAATCCAGTCATCTAGGATTGCAGCTGCAAGTGGAGTCCAATGGAATGAGACCGAAGCATCGAGCTCCAGAATAGCGGAATTAGACACTCTGGATTCCAGGAGAATTAAGGCGGAAGAGCATGCTCAGGCCTACATGAGGAGGATCTCCAGAGCATATGACACATCTGTAAAACCTCGAGTTTTTCAAATATGAGATCTGGTATTAAATACATCCAAGCATATTCAGCAAGACATGTCCACACCAAAGTTCTCACCAAAATAGGAAGGTCCTTATGTGATCACCAAAGCTTATAACAGTGGATACTACAAGATTGTCAAGGAGGATGGAGGAAAATTGGAGGTAGTCATCAATGGAAAATGGCTCAAGGCATATTACGCCTAATCATTATTCCATCCCTCACAGTCTCATGACACGGTCAATCAGGCATTTTCTTATTTCTATCTGGGTTATCAAAGTTTTTCATTAGTCAAGACGTATTAATATAAACTTCATTTGCTTACCAAAACCCAATGCAATTCATTTTCCAAAACAATGTTCAAAACCCAATACAAAAAGAGAGAAATCAAACGTTCTCATGTCTACTTATTCAAAAAAAATAAATAATAATATGGCTCAGAGAAGGCCATCTAGCAAGTTGTAGTCCCTTTAAAGCATCATTTTCAGCCTATCATGACACCTTTCGGTCCTACTTTCAAGTTTTGGATTGCTTGTTCCACCTTCTCAGATTCTGCAGCCAAGGTCTTTTCCTCCTCCAAGATAGCTTTTGCAGCAGGAACGATATTGGCCATGATACCAGCTCGATCAACTTTGATAATGTCAAGGTGCTGCCGCAACCAGTTCATGTTGAACTCCATGGATTCACAGGTAGATACCATGTTTCCCACTTTTCAACAGTTGATTCAGCAACATCACAAATGGATGTATCTTCCATCTCCGCGACCATGGGTAGAAGGAAGTTCACCGTAGTAACCAAAGCAAACGAACAATGTCACACCACGTTCCTGGTAGCAATGTGGCCGTACCTTCTACATATTTTTGTGTACAAAGGCACAAACTCCCTCCATACTAAGAACTCGCCAACAGTTCGGTAACTAGAAGATAAACACTTCATGTGAATATCAAACGGCAAGCCTGCATTGGGATACTCGTAGGAGGAGATACCCAAATCAGCGTCAGGTCTGCAGCAATAGGCATGTTTGAGCTTGAAGGAAGAGGAGTAGCCAGATCATCGTCGTCAACCACCGTTACACATGTTCCAGCAGGGTATCTCTACATTTTTTTTAAATCATTACCTACCGGCCATGAAAAACGAATACCTATTCACCAGTGAAAAAGTATACTGATATGATCTTCTAGACTCGGATGATCCGGACAAGGGAATTATCATGAGACCCAGAGATTCACCCACTCTGAAAGAGCAATGTTAGTGTCAAAAAGAGAAAGGAGAATTACCACTTCAAAATCAAGAGATAACTAAACTCATACTCTGGATACAAGCCGCATGCATTTGGTAGAAGAGTCTGGCTGGGTCGAAGATGATCCACTCTTGTCTGACATGATGAAAAGATATGGGTTCAACGGGAGAGTCTATATTCCAAATCGAGAAGAATGGTCTAGTTCCACCTGCATATGTATATACGTTGTAGAAACCTTAAGAGGAAGCGAATGTTGAACAACCGCAACATGACTTATCCAATAGACGAGGATTCAACGCCAACCAAATCGTGTTTCTGGTTGAAACCCTAATTAAAGCTGGAAGGAGACTGTTAGATAGTCAAAGGAAGAATACTTTCTGCCTAGCTCAACATCATAACCGGACATGCTCGTTGGTGTGACTGGATCAATATCAGCATACCCGAAAGATACAATCGCAATCTGGCGGCCTGATTCACTGTTTCGAATTCAAGACAACTGCCACTTCCCCGGTAATGTTTATTCACTTTGACTTGATCATTTTATTTCTTGATTGTCACCATCTAATGTTTACCCCGCAACAATGTCATTGTTGCGTGCTAAGCAGGGGACTTAAAGTTGATGTTGGTTTTTAGTTCAGGGCTAAAATTGTAAAGCCCTGTATTTTGTATATATGCTTTCTGCGAAGAAGTAGAGCTGCTAAGAAGCTGACGAGTGTCCACATCTCTCTGCTTACACATGAACTATGTAGTTTAAAACTTATGAAATTTATTTAGAATAATATTGGTGCATGCAGAAACAATCCCAAATATTATGTAAATTTTATTAATCTCCCGCCTGCATTATTCACTAACGCATGGCTTGCTGAGTATTTTTCCTATGCTATGTTCCCCGTCTGAACTCTTAATAATGACATGATATGACAACAAATGTTCGTTCGTAGATGAGCAGCATGAGTTTCCCGAAGTGTCAGGATTAAGACGCGCATGAAAATATTCAATTAGAGGCACGCAAGCTGCACTGTTCTCGAGTTAAAAAATTAGTGATTTCGTATGAACACACAAAATTCACCAGAAATTGATTGATTTTGTGCCAGCTCACAAAATTCAATCTTTCTAACCTAATTTTATTAATTTACAAAAAGTTAGGTTTTTTGCGGCCTGCGCAATATCTCGATCCCTATTGGTCAAAACTAAACCTAGGCAAGCTAGGAAATTGATCCATCATGGAACTAGTAGGAGCAAACCCTACCAAAAAACGGGAAATAGAAAGAAAAGAGGAAACCGTGACCGAATGAAGCTGTGGCAGAAAAGGGCTTGGCCGCGCCACTTGGCCGGCTAATTTTCCCTTACTCGAGCTTCCTTTGGCCGGCGCTCCTTCTTCTATTTTGTTGGCTGCTGGCCCCTCTTTCCCATCGGCCAATCAAATCGCTCTAAATGCGCCGCCTACACTTTTAATTATTAGGTTTCTGAGGGCTAGGTCACGCTCTGCGAATCGGGCGTTCAGCTCAGCGAATTGTTTCTTCATTTTTTTTCGTTCTTCGAGCTCAGATCATCAATTCAGGGCTCCAAACATCTTCAACTCAGGTGTTTTTCAGGTGATTTTAACTACAAACTTCAATGATGGTGATTAAATCTCTCGTTATTACTTTTAGTAGTATTAGTTAGGGTTATTTCAAATTTAATTTCATGGAAAAAAAACATAAACCCAGAAATGGGTTCATCAGTGGTTGATTTAAGTAATTCTTTTAAAGAAAGTCCATCAATAGATCTTGTTAATGACACTGAAGAACGATGTGTTGCTTGGAGATTTTCTCTCATTGGTAGATTGGATTTACTTCGTATGAAATTTTCAGATGCAGTTTTAAATCTGAAAAATCAGTGGAGATTAGAAGGTCAATGTAAAATTATTCTATTAGGAAAAGGATTCTTTACAATTAAGCTTGATAATGAAAGAGATAAGAATTTAATCAAAGCATGAAGATGAGAGGTTCAAGATCAAGTTTTATGGATTCGAAATTGGATTCCTGATTTTCGTCCTGAGAATCACAGAACATCATCAACAATGATTTGGGTTCACCTTCCAGGTCTTAGTTTGGAATATTGGGATGAGAAAACGCTTTTCACCATTGGAAGAGCTTTAGGAGATCCAGTAAAAGTAGATGAAGCTACCTTGAATTATGAGAATGGTTATTATGCAAGAATGTTGATTAATATAGATTTGGAAAGAAAAGTTCCTAACAAGTTATGGATAAAAACTAAGTTTGGAGGATTTATGCAAAATGTATTACTAGTCAAGCCTCCAAAATTCTGCAGTCACTGTAAGATTGTTGGTCACCTGCTAGCTGAATGTAGAATTAACAAAGACACATCACAAGGAGCTAGTAACCAACATGGAAATGTTTCTCCAAAATCAATACTTCAAAAGTCTATAGCAAGTAAGAGTTTTTATATTTGTGAAACTTCAAAAGGAACTAGCAGTCAGATAAATGGAACATCTCCTAAAGATCAAGTCAGAGAGCAATTTGAAATATGTCAAACTCCCACCACTCAAGTTCATTTGTCACCAAAAACTTTTAAACAAGCAAATAAAACAATTAAAATTACTTCTGGTATGTTTGGTTCACTTCCTTCTGAGACTGAAGAAAGTAATATTATGCATGAAGACAAGGAGATTTTAACTCCTGCAAAAGTGCTACAAATAGTTGAAGACAATGCATTAGAAAAGAGTGTTGTTAAGTACATAAATGGTAAGGATGGGTCTGTATCAGAGGAAAGAATTCATACTACAACTTGGTCCAGAATAATTCAAAAACCAGCAGCAGCTAAACCAACTTCTACTTCCATTGATCAAACAAATGCAGCTCAAAAGGTAAATTCTCAACAAGCTCCAGTGAAATATAATTTTAGAAAGAATCTAGGCAAGGGAGGCACTAAGGGTCTCCAATCTTTGTAATGAAAGTCCTATATTGGAACATAAGGGGCCTTAGGAGATCCAGGGCTCAAAATAAGTTGTGGTCTTTAATAAATCAATTCAACCCTTCATTAGTTTTTGTTGTTGAACCAAAAGTAGTGTGAAGTGCTTCTTTCTGCAATAAGTTGAATCTCCCAGGAATGCAAAATAAAGTAATTCACAACTCAATTTCTAATAAAACAGGTAACATTTGGTTATTTTGGAACCAATCTTTGCCAGAGCCAACTGTTGTTTCCATGTCTAGTCAGATGATAACTGTCAGCATTGGTGGTGTTCTTGTTTCTAGAATTCATGCTCATGTGGGGGTTGTTCAAAGAAGATTCTTACGGAGTGAGATGGAGTTAATCAGTGATTTAAAGCAACCTTGTCTAGCTATAAGAGATTTCAATTCTATAATATCTTCTGAAGAAAAGGTTGGTGGCAGAGCAGCAAATAGAAGAGTTATGCAAGAATTTAACAATTGTCTAGATGTTTGTGATTTGATACAGGCTCCAAAAACTGGATTACAATACTCTTGGTCTAATTACCAACATGGGAATAAAAGAATCTTGTGCAATTTAGATAGAGCAGTCTACAATCATTTATGGTTTCAAAAGCACACAGATTGGGGGTACAAAGTTGGGTTAAGAATTGCCTCTGATCATGCTCCTTAGTTAGGGGGTTGTGCAAGCATTCCTAAACCTCCAAACATTCCTTTTAAATTTCAGAAGATGTGGTTATCTCACTCTAATTTTATGGAGGTTATTTCTCAATGCTGGAATGAATATGTAGCTGGTGATCCATCTTTTGTTCTTCTACACAAATTAAAGAAGCTGAAGAATATTCTAAAGGATTGAAACTGGAAGGTGTTTGGTGACATAAATGTCCAAATTAAAGAAGCAGAAGAAGAAGTTCATAAAGCAATGGAAGTATCTGATAACAATCCATCAAATATTGAAGCTTTGGACAGACTAGTAAATGCAGAAAATAACTATAATTCTAGAGAAGTTCAACTCAATACTATGCTTAAACAAAAAGCTAGAATAAAATGGGTAAAAGAGGGGTCTGCCAATACAAGTTTCTTCCATACAAATCTGAAGATTAGACAATCTAGAAATTTTATTAGTGAACTGGAGGACATTAATGGTGATATAATCTCAGACCAAAACAAGATTGCAGATACTTTGGTTCAACATTTTGAGCAAAAATTTCAGTATAAAGCAGTAGAAGAAGTTGACTCTCTTGTTGAAGTCATTCCAGAGGTAATTACAAAAGAAGATCAACAAATGCTTAATGCAATTCAAAGTGCAGAAGAAATTAAAGAAGCAATTTTTAGCATGGATCCGTAAAGCTCTCCAGGTCCAGATGGTTTCTCTGGTTGTTTTTATAGAGCGTGCTGGCATATAATTCAAGATGATGTGGTTCATGCTATTCAATTCTGTTGGAGAAGAAGATTCATTCCAAAAGGGCTCAATTCAAACTTCCTAGTTCTTCTGCCTAAAATTGATGGTGCAAAATCTCCCAATCATTTTAGACCAATTGGTCTTAGTAATGTCAGCTTTAAAATAATTACCAAAATTATTAATACAAGAATGAGCTCACTGATGACAAAGCTTATAACTCCTCAGCAAGTGACTTACATTATAGGTAGAAGTATACAAGAGAAAATCATATTAGCATCTGAAACGGTGAATGAAATGAAGAAGAAAAGAAGAGGAGGTAATGTAGCATTAAAACTTGACATATCTCAAGCCTATGATTCAGTTAACTGGAATTTTCTATTTCAAGTTTTATGCAAGTATGGCTTCCCCAAGTCCTGGTGTCAATGGCTGCAAATACTGTTTCAATCTGCTAAAATTTCAGTTATGATAAATGGTGGACCACATGGTTTTTTCTCAGTGGGGAGGAGACTGAGACAAGAAGATCCATTGTCTCCAACTCTTTTTGTTATTATGGAAGATGTCTTAAGCAGATGCATTCATAAAATGGTGGAAGAAGGAAAGATAACTCCAATGGTTATAAGAAAAGGGATATATCCAACACACTTGTTCTTTGATGATTATGTTTTCATTTTCTGCAATGGTGCTAAGAAAAGTATAGAAAATCTTATGAGGTTGCTGGATAAGTATCAAAAAGGATCTGGTCAAGTTGAAAAAGAGGCGGTATAACAACACCACCCAATATTTCGATTAGCAATTTGTATGGACTAACTCCGAAACACTTTGCTAGAGAATCAACTAGACAGTCAGACCCAATCTAGATAGAAAGTATTTCAAGGAGTTATTATCTCAATCTCTCGATTTGATCTTTACTCAAGCAAATAGAAATATGCGAGTCTTTATCAAAGAGAGATAACTTGGACGGTACCAAAGACCAATGTCCAAGGATCAATCAACTACAATCAACAACCAAAGGTTGAATTAGAGAAGTTGATTATCACGAACGCATAACCTGTATTATTTCAATTATATAAAATATAATGCGGAAAAGAAATAACACAGACGCCAGAAATTTTTTTAACGAGGAAACCGCAAATGCTGAAAAACCCCGGGACCTAGTCCAGATTGAATACACACTGTATTAAGCCGCTACAGACGCTAGCCTACTGCAAACTAACTTCGGACTGGACTATAGTTGAACCCCAATCAGTCTCCCACTGGTCCAAGGTACAGTTGTACTCCTACGCCTCTGATCCCAGCATGATACACTTGATTCCCTTAGCTGATCTCACCCACAACCAAGAGTTGCTATAACCCAAAATCACAGACTTGATAATAAACAGATCTGTCTCACACAGAAAAGTCTATAAGAGGATAAATCTGTCTCCCACAGATAAACCCTAGGTTTTGTTCTGTCTTTAGATATAAAATCAAGGTAACATGAACCAATTGATAATCCGGTCTTATATTCCCAAGGAACAACCTAGATTAATCAATCACCTCTCTACAATCCTTCCTGACTACACAAGAGGATTGTCGAGGAATCACAAACAGTGAGACGAAGATGTTTGTGACTTCTTTATCTTGCCTATCGGAGAACTCTCACGATCTCAAGCCAATCAATCGATTGTACTCATACGATAGAATATGCAAAATCAGATCACACAACTACGATAAAGTAGTATCGGTCTGGCTTCACAATCCCAATGAAGTCTTTAAGTCGTTAACCTGATTTTAGAGAAGAAAATCAAAGGTTAATGGAGATCGACTCTAGCGGGCGCACTAGTAGCACACAGACGTGTGTGGATTAGTTTTGCACAATGCTAGATGTCTCCTTTATATAGCCTTCAAATCAGGGAATTTCCTTAGTTACAAAGCAATACATATTCACCGTTAGATGAAAACCTGATTTAGATTCAAGCTAATATTTCTCAACCGTTAGATCGAAAACTTAGCTTGTCACACACACTTGGGTAGACGTTTACTCGGTTCGTGAAAACCATGCCCAAACATGTACGTGTATGTTGGTTCAACATAGTAACCCAAAAGGTTAACCGTATGAGCATTTCATATTAACCTTGTTCTTCTTCACCATAACTAGTTCAATTCACTCAAATGAACTAGTTACAGAGTTGTTCAATTGCTATGAGATCTTATGTAACTACACAAGACACAATTGAAACAAAGATGATTCGATTCGATTGAATCGGCTCATGAACATTATAGCCACGATTTGCATAAAGCATTCCTTATTAATTTAATGTTTCATGTTCAGAGCACATCTTTAGATCATAACCTTTTAAGTTCACAAACAAGTTCGCGGACTTAAGTTAATCGGTTGAGTTTTCCAAACTCAGCAGAAATTCTCGGGATGAGAACTTCCGCCAGTGCGCGGACTGGGTTCGCGGACTGAGTTCGCGGACTTAGCACACAAACGAGTTTTGGAAAATCCTAGCAGAAATTCTCGGTCGAGAACTTCCGACAGTTCGCGGACTGAGTCTGCGGACAGGGTTCGCGGACTTGGCAAGACAATTCCACAATCCTCCTGATTTCTCTTGATCAACAAAGTTCGAAAACTTCGGTTCAAGGAATACATGGTTATGTAATCTAAACTCTCATTTCAATCATCGAGACATTCTCAGAGGACGCTATGTAGCCGTTATTCACAGACCGATTCACGTCAGAGCAATTCTCAAAGTGATTGAAACTTTTCATGACTTTCGTCAATAGGTGAAGATAAACTTGATCAAAGCGAAACGCTTTACCAACACACGATTTCGAGATAAAAGATAAGCAATGAATGCTCAGCTCGAAATGTCAAATGTGTATGATCTAGTCTATATAGCATACGACTTTTGTCTCATAAGAAGTAGAAGATAGTAGAGATAGAATTTTGAGTGATAGATAAGTTGAAGTCTCCACATACCTTTTTATTGATGAAGTTCCACGGTTCCTTGTATAGATCTTCGTCGTTGTATGATGAATCGCCATGAAGTCCTTGAGCTCAACTACACTTTTCTATCCTAGTCCAAAACTTAGCTATGTAGGCTAGAAATCAAGACTTATAGTTTTGATCACTAACATTGACAAACATGCTTGAGATAGCAACGCATGCGAGGTTGACCGAGATATGCTCTAACAATCTCCCCCTTTGTCAATTTTAGTGACAAAGCTATTAATACATATGGAATACAAAAAAGATAAATTTTAGTGGCTCCTATTCCATAGTCTAATCTTCAACGTTCCTTGAAACCTCCGTCCTTCCAAGTACTCCAATGATCCCAAAGGTTGTAAGTTTAACACCATCGTTGTTGAAGATCCGTAGCTATAACAATGAGAGAAATCGAGATTCTCGATCATTATTATACAGTGTCATAGTATTATTATATAACATCAAAGTCCAATTGTATCACGACTTTAACAATAATACTACAGTGATATGTATCACTCCCCCGTTAGTCAATACTCCATCTCGATCATGGAAACCACTCCCCCTTACACAATGATTCGAAAACCATATGTATTTTTAGTGTGAACTACAATATTTCTCCCACTTTTTGTCAATAAAATTGGCAAAGGTACAAGAATGGGATCATAATGAAATTTCCACAAGAGACATTTCATGACCAAAATAAAAATACATACCAACTTAATTTAGATGCAATTTAATAGCCGAAGCTAACAACATTCATCAAGGAGTTTTAGGATACAAGATAACCCCTATAAAATTCCACATCCGCACACCCCGCAAGATATTACCATTAAAAACAAGTTCAAAATAACTCTCCCCCATTTGATGTCATTCTCGAGAGAACAACAAGAGCGACCTTAATTTTGAAAGAAAAGAAAGATTTTTTATTGGACACCAAAAACCATGAGAATGATTTTCTATATCCAAAACTCAACCAAATTAATCACAAGTAAACCCATGATTAATTCAATTGGAATACACAACTAAATCAAACCACAAAAGTGATCAATTTAATTGAAAGTGCTCAACATAAGTAAACTCACGGAGCTACGACTAAGTCAATCACACAGAGATGACTAACTTAACCGTTCAAATACTCAACATAAGGAAAACCTTACGGAATATTGACTACATTAACCAAAGAACATGATAGTGTAGCCTTTCATATACTCAACACAAGAATTTGTGGAATATATGAAAACTCAACTAGATTAATTACAAGAGAACCTATAATTAATCTAATTGGAATACAAATAACCAAGCTAATCACCGAAGTAATCAATTTAACTATTTTGGGCTCAACATAAGAGAACTTATGGAACCCCGACTAAGTTCATTATAGAATATGACAACCTTAACCATACATGTACTCGACATAAGAAAGAAGACTTATGGAGTACTAACTAAATAACCAAACTAGTTGTTTAATTTAGTTCCTAATGCTCGACATATAACATCTTATGGAACAACCAACAAAGCCAAGGTAAATCGACTTAGTTGTAAGGTGCTCAAAATAAGACACACAATGGAACCTTCACGGTAAAACATAATAAAATGGATCAATGAAGATCAATACCGTGGATAACATACAAGGATCTATTCTATTTTCCATCATAACGACATAATAGACTTTATCCTTGTTGAACAAAAGATTTTATCCTATTTTCCATCAAATTAATGATTACATAGGCTTAACTTTTGTATATGTCAAAAGTCCATTCGTGCTTTCATCCATACGAATACCGATTCATGAACGACTTTACTTTTGACTGCAATATGGGACCTTCAAGTTCACGGACGTAAACAATACATATCCCATTGCAATATCACAAACCATTAAAATACTGCAATAAACATCATCCTCCAAATTTTTTTAGAATTTAATAACCAATAAACCTAAAAAATAACATAAGAAGATGAAAACAAAAATAGCTATGTGTAGTCACAATCATTGCTATTCAAAGCACTAGTTATTCTTCCAACTAATCCAAAAAGAAGACTTACTAGGCATATAAGACTCAGTTTCCCTTGATGATTTCATACCTCTGAAATGGTCCATCAAAGTAGGAGTCACTGATATCCTTGACCCTGTTGACCGTAGAGACACCATGTTCAAAAGTTAGAACGTTGACTTTTCGATCAATAGTGCGAGCATAATGACGAGCCTTTGCACAGTTAAGGATAACTTTCTTCTGATTTCTGATCAAGATATTCTGAGTACCAAGGATTTTCGCCTGTCCATCAATCATCTGGTTTATCTGCAATTGAAGGTTATCCAGTTCGTTCTTAACTTCATCCTGAACACGAATCAAATCCTTGACATATTCACCAATCCAAGTGTTATACTCTTTTCTTTCAAGCATCTTATTCCATATAAACTCTTGACCAGAATCAAATCCTTTGAGATCATCCTCAACCATAGGGTTAACTTCTTCTTTGGGAACAGTTTCCATATAGCTCCTTTCTGAAGAAAAATGAGACACCTATAAGATTTATATATGTTCATGAGTGCCCTGGATAGAAACCCTAGATTTCCTTGAGGAGATACAAACGTTTGTGGCCGACCAAGAATGTCCCTAGAAAGAGATACTGTGCAGCTTCCAAAACGTCCACCATCCCAAAAGATCAAAGTGACAAAAGGAAAATGATACTAGAGAAGATCATTACAACAAGGGATATACAATCCTAGAGAAAATATAGCACAATACTTGAGCATCTCTCAAATCCTCATCCTTGTATCTCTCAAGTTAGACACAAGGATAGAACATTCTGCTGCTAGGTAGCATAGGGAGACATAGTCTCACCATCGGTTCTGGGAGAGTACCTATAAATTCTTCTAGGATATCTTATCCTTTCACTGCAGCTTCCAGGAAGAAGTGTGTGTCTCGCAGTCCTTCTAAGAATCACAGGCGGGAAACCCTTCTGATGAAAAAGTCTAGGACCTCTAGAAATAGGTTCTAGGGGATTTTCTGAAATTCGTCTCCACACACTAGACTTAGATTTATCAGATGTGTTATTATAAGCACAGGACATACTTTCATTGGTAGCACGAGAATTTAAAAATGTCCTGTAATGATTTCTAGGAGAGAGATCATCCTTATAAGATACCTGGTTTCCTGTGAAAGGGACCTTCACTGTAGTAGTCGTTCGACTATTTACTCCATTGACAGTAGAAAGAAGCAACTTGTAGAGTTCAGAAACACGTTTTTTTCTAGCAAAACAGTGGATAGCATAGTGATTTCCTTTTTCACAGAAGGTACATAATCGTGGAAGAGAACCAACAAATGGCACTTGTTTAAACTTCATAGCCACGGGAGAAGATTGTAAGTTATGAAAACTTTTCTTGACACAATCTTCTCTTGGAGAAAATTTCATTCTGTACAGTAACTCATGAGAATTAGTTTGTGTAGAAGAATTTTTCTTTAAAACAGAGTTTTCCTTTTCCAAGGATTTGCACTGTCCATGGGCTAAGACAAGCGATGCTTCAAGTTTCTCCCTCTTAACACGAAGTCTGTCTAGATCGGATGAATGCGTCTTGATCAAACAATTTTCTCTAATTGATCCTTCTTTGACCAGCTTTTCAAGAACACAAATCTTTTCACGCTGCATATTGTTTTCTTGAAGAAGTTTCTCAATTTCCTTAGAGAATGACCCTATAATGTTGTAGAGTACTTGTTCAGGATAAATAGACTTTTCGAATTCATCCATGAGTTGTACATGATCCTTGAGACCAACAAACTCTGTAGAATTTTTTGAAATTCTGGTGAGCTCCATTTCAGCTTTTTCCATTATGTCTGACGTCTCATTGGAGGAAGAATGACCAACACAGGATGAAACAGTCTTCCTACCTCGGTATTCGGAAGAATCATCTAAGGAGTGACCCTTTGAGGTATTCCCGAGACACTTGACAAAGTTGACATCTTTAGGAGGCATTTGGTATGCGTATGAGATTCTGTCCACAGACTCAGATTGCCACAAACACAGACTTATGAGGTCTTTAAAGTGTTTGCCTGCTCTGATACCTATTGAAAAAGCGGGGGTCTAACAACACCACCCTTATTTCGATTAGCAGTCTGTATGGACTAACTCCGAAACACTTTGCTAGAGAATAAAATAGACAGTCAGACTCAATCCAGATAGAAAGTATTTCAAGGAGTTATTATCTCAATCTCCCGATTTGATCTTTACTCAAGCAAATAGAAATCTGCGAGTCTTTATCAAAGAGAGATAACTTGGACGGTACCAAAGACCAATGTCCAAGGATCAATCAACTACAATCAACAACCAAAGGTTGGATTAGAGAAGTTGATGATCACGAACGCATAACCTGTATTATTTCAATTATATAAAATATAATGCGGAAAATAACTAACACAGTCACTAGAAATTTTGTTAACGAGGAAACCGCAAATGCAGAAAAACCCCGGGACCTAGTCCAGATTGAATACACACTGTATTAAGCTGCTACAGACACTATCCTACAGCAAACTAACTTCGGACTGGACTATAGTTGAACCCCAATCAGTCTCCCACCGGTCCAAGGTACAGTTGTACTCCTACGCCTCTGACCCCAGCAGGATACTACGCACTTGATTCCCTTAGCTGATCTCACCCACAACCAAGAGTTGTTGTAACCCAAAATCACAGAGTTGATAATAAACAGATCTGTCTCACACAGAAAAGTCTATAAGAGGATAAATCTGTCTCCCACAGATAAACCCTAGGTTTTGTTCCGTCTTTAGATATAAAATCAAGGTAACATGAACCAATTGATAATCCGGTCTTATATTCCCGAAGAACAGCCTAGCTTAATCAATCACCTCTCTACAATCCTTCCTGACTACACAAGCGGATTGTCGAGGAATCACAAACAGTGAGACGAAGATGTTTGTGACTTCTTTATCTTGCCTATCGGAGAACTCTCATGATCTCAAGCCAATCAATCGATTGTACTCGTATGATAGAAGATGCAAGATCAGATTACACAACTACGATAAAGTAGTATCGTTCTGGCTTCACAATCCCAATGAAGTATTTAAGTCGGTAACCTGATTTTAGAGAAGAAAATCAAAGGTTAATGGAGATCGACTCTAGCGGGGGCAACAGTACCACACAGACGTGTGGGGATTAGTTTTGCACAATGCTAGATGTCTCCTTTATATAGCCTTCAAATCAGGATTTAGCCTTAGTTACAAAGCAATCCATATTCACCGTTAGATGAAACCTGATTTAGATTCAAGCTAATATTTCTCAACCGTTAGATCGAAAACTTAGCTTGTCACACACACTTGGGTAGACGTTTACTCGGTTCGTGAAAACCATGCCCAGACGTGTATGTTGGTTCAACATAGTAACCCAAAAGGTTAACCATATGAGCATTTCATATTAACCTTGTTCGTCTTCACCATAACTAGTTCAATCGACTCAAATGAACTAGTTAAAGAGTTGTTCAATTGCTATGAGATCTTATGTAACTACACAAGACACAATTGAAACAAAGATGATTCGATTCGATTCGATTGAATCGTCTCATGAAAATTATAGCCACGGTTTTCATAAAGAATTCCTTAGTAATTTAATGTTTCATGTTCAGAGCACATCTTTAGATCATAACCTCTTAAGTTCGCAAACAAGTTCGCGGACTTAAGTTAATTGGTTGAGTTTTCCAAACTCAGCAGAAATTCTCGGGATGAGAACTTCCGCCAGTTCCCGGAGTTAGCACACAAACGAGTTTTGTAAAATCTCAGCAAAAATTCTCGGTCGAGAACTTCCGACAGTTCGCGGACTGAGTTTGCGGATTGGGTTCTGGACTTGGCAAGCCAATTCCACAATCATCCTGATTTCTCTTGATCAACAAAGTTTGAAAACTTCGGTTTAAGGAATACATGGTTATGTAATCTAAACTCTCATTTCAATCATTGAGACATTCTCAGAGGACGCTATGTAGCCGTTATTCACAGACCGATTCACGTCAGAGAAATTCTCAAAGTGATTGAAACTTTTCATGACTTTCGTCACTAGGTGAAGATAAACTTGATCAAAGCGAAACGCTTTACCAACACACGACTTCGATATAAAATATACGCAATGAATGCTCAGCTCTAAATGTCAAATGTGTATGATCTAGTCTATATAGCATACGACTTTTTTCTCATAAGAAGTAGGAGATAGAAGAGATAGACTTTTGAGTGATAGATAAGTTCAAGTCTTCACATACCTTTTTGTTGATGAAGTTCGATGGTTCCTTGTATAGATCTTCGTCGTTTTATGATTAATCGCCATGAAGTCCTTGAGCTCAACTACACTTTTCTATCCTAGTCGGAGACTTAGATATGTAGGCTAGAAATCAATACTTATAGTTTTGATCACTAACATTGACAAACATGCTTGAGATAGCAACGCATGCGAGGTTGACCGAGCTATGCTCTAACACAAGTAATTATTAAAGCAAAAAGTAAACTATTTATAGATAGCACTACTGCAGTGAGGAAGAATTAAATTAAGGAGTTTATGCAAATATAATTGAGTGATTTTCTTGGTGTTATACTAGCTCCTGGTAGAGTAAAGGTATCTACTGTGTGGCCCATGGTAGAAATGATTCAAAAAAAGCTAGTTGCTTGGAAGGGGAAACTTCTTTCTTTTCAAGATAGATTGATTCTTATTAAATCAGTTTTGTGCAGCATTCCAATTTATAATATGGCAGTTTATAAATGGCCAGCATCTGTCATTAAAGTTTGTGAAAGGATTATAAGAAACTTCTTGTGGTTTGGTGATGGGGATGTCAGAAAATTCACAATATTGTCTTGGAAGAAAGTTTGCACTCCTTACAATGAAGGTGGCTTGGGGATTCAAAGACTTGAGACAATCAATAAAGCATTGCTCATGAAGATGATGTGGAGAATCATGAACTCAATAGAAGAATGTACATTATTTTTTAAAGCTAAATATTTGAATAAAAATGGTCAATGGAATGAAAACTGGAAGTTATCTTCAATATGGCCAGGATTGAAGTGGGCTTGGAGTTCTTTAAAGGACAATCTCAAATGGTGTATAGGAAATGGAAATAAAGTTAATGTCTGGTTTGACTGTTGGATAGGTGAAACTCCTTTAATTGAGAAGACTGAGTTGCAGCTACTGCTTACTTCCATGATCTTACCTGACATTGGTTGAGGGCATGATTCTCTAATATGGACTGGTGATATGCAAGGTAAATTTACCACATCTTCTGTTGTTGAATTGCTTAGACACAAAGAACCAATTTTAAAATGCTCCAAATACATATGAAACACAGTTTTGCATCCAAATACTACAAGTAATATATGGAAAATTGTCCAAGGCATTTATGTTGATGATCCTGCAATGGTAAAGAATGGATATGAACTAGCTTCAAGATGCTGCATTTGTGAAACCAATCTTGACAGCATGAGTCACATCCTGTGGGACTGCACTTTTAGTGTTAAAATATGGAGTTGGTTGTGTTCTGTCTTTGAATTTATAATACCAAAGTGTTTTGAAGACATGTGGAAGAGTTCAAAATATAAAAGTCCATTGGTGAAAGAAGTTTGGATTACAGCTGCTTGTTCAACCCTCAAAGAGCTTTGGTTTCAAAAAAATAGGAAAATATTTGAGAATATTAAGCCAAATGAACAACAGTTCAAATGCAGAATCAAAAAACTGGTCTTTGAAGGTGGATTAAGAATAAAAGGCAATAAGTGGAACCAAAATTATGATCACAGGATTATATCATTCTTCAATCTGGGTTCTAGAAACTTTAAGTTTCAATGCATCAAAGAATGTTACTGGTTCCCTCCTCCAATTGGTTATACAATGTTTTGTTGTGATGGTTCATCCTTTGGCAACCCAGGTACAGCTGGATTTGGATTTGTGATTAGAGATCATGTATGTCAGGTGATTGGAGTGTTATCTGGAGGCTTAGGCATTGCAACCAATTACATAGCAGAAAATTATGCACTACTGTGTGCAGTGGAATTGGCAGGTGAATGGCGATTACAGAACATCATTCTGTGTTCAGACTCCAAAACAATAATTGAAGATTTTGCCAGAGATCAAGTCCCATGGTTCATTAGAAAGAGATGGCAGAAGGCAACAAGTAAAGTTTCTTCCATCATTTTTCAGCACAATCTGAGGGAGGTAAAATTTTCTGCAGACATAGCAGCTAAGCAAGGAGCAAGATTGGCAGCAGGTGAAAGACAAATGATTCTTGGAAGACCAAATTTTCTTCCAGAGTTGAAATGCCAGATGTTACATATTACAGGTTTTGTTAGGGAGTATATTTCTGTCTAATTTAGTGTGTAAACATAATCATTTTAGTTTCTCCTTATTTCATTGAGCCTGTGTAGTTGGCTCCTCTTGTTTTGAACCTTAAAGTTGTAATCTTCCAATTTTTTGGTTTTCTCAATAAAATTAATATGATTCAGAAAAAAAATAAAAAAAAATTAATTAATTAAAGTTGCAAGTTGGTTGGTCGACACGCATAATTCCTTAAGGAATCGAATATAGGCTGCATATGTCAGTCTTAAAACAATCACGGGCCGCACGATTTGGCCGTCCAATTTAATGAGCTTGGCCTCCTCCCAGTGTGACCAAACAAGTTCCATGGTGTTCACCGACGAGCCCACTACTATTCCAACCAATCGGAATTCTCCTAACCCGCCAGCAACAACCCTAATCGCTGGCCAAAAGTAGGCTAGTTGCGTTGTTGAACAAAGGGCTTAACGGTTAAGACTGGACATGGAGGTCTCAAATTCATCGCAGCCGTCCAACTTAGCCAGCCTAGTTGGATGGCTTAGATTCCGTTTTGGGCGACCAGTGAAGTGCCGGTATGCTCACCACTGGCTCGACTTTAGCCCTGGACAATCGAATTTATCCCAGCCCGCAGCTAACACCTAAAACTGTTAGATCAAAGTAGGTTGGCCACGCGGCTTTAAAAGCCTCAATATCGACCAACGACAGCGCATAACTGCCGCAAAGCAATCTCGGCCATCCAAATTCTCCAGCCGAATTGACCGGCCTAGATATGATTTCGGGGAACCAATGAGATGTCGACGTGATCACTGGCAGCCCCTCTTCCATAAGAACTGATCGGACGACCCTCAGCCTACCCATACGGCTCCTGGAAGCTTCCTGGAGATGGCTGGTCATGATCCTTTTAAGACATTAAGTTCCGCGACCAACCAAAACAGGCTCTATACAACGATGCTTCATATGTATCTATTATTTTGAGTTGCTTGCTTAAAAGTGATGCTTTGTATGCATCGAATGCAATCGATATTTTATAAATATCGATTTCACAAATAACTTAATTATTTAACCTAAGAGCATTACATGCTATATCATGCGGCAAGTCTCATGGATTGACTTATAACATATGACCGCCCGGCGCCTAGCTTGCGTGTGATTGGTCGAAATAATTTGGTCTTGCAAGCAAGACCCACTCAGCATCCTGCTGCATATTTTTCTACAAAAATACTCGAGACATCAAACATGTCACAAATTGGGGATGTTCATCAAGGTATTGGTATGGCGGTTTACAGCGTGCGGCGTGCAACACGCCCGTTACGAGAAAGTGTCAGGAAAGGCGGACAGTTAGTGATGGTAGAGAAGTGGTGGGAATAAAACTAATCGGTCTTCCCCTCATAATAGGGACGTATTTTCCACTATTCTACACGATCCTACTTCTTCATCACTCAACTACTTCCACTTCCTATGAGATCAGGGTGCGTTCAACTATGACTTGTATAAATAGGTTTTCAACCTATCTCAGCTAACAACGGTTATCAACATAAGTATTCAGAAAACACCAAGAACTTATAGAGTACATTCCGAAAGCAAGTTCCACATTCTGATACAAGTCATAAAACAACCACACCTTCAGAGTTAACCATTCTGATCTCAACACCTTCTTCGTTTCCCTCCCTAAGATCAACCATTATCCTTCATTTTGTGACCGAAGCAAGGCTGGAACGACCATTTCTTGGTTTAGGCCAAAATTGTATAGATTGATATCTCGAATCTAAAGTACTCCTGTGCAGTACATTTGTTTAGGGTTTAGATTCGTTTCTCGGCGACACACCCAAATTTACCATTTCCAGCAGAATCAGTTTTTACCCCAAAACAAGTGTCTCTTTCACGAAACTACAAAATAATTTGTCTTAGCCAGCATATCTCGAGATAATGTGCTAGGATCTAGTCATGAATATTGTTCATGTATGAAGCATACATGACCAATATATCACATGCGAATGTTACTATTAATCAGGTATGGGGCTCGGGTAGCGTACATGGCCAGTGTATCACATGCAGATGTTACTAGGATTGGGGTATGGGACTCGCGGGAGCAAACATGATAGGTAAAGCAAACAGGACTAGTGTATCGCGTGCGGTTATCACTGTAAGTCATGTATGGGGATCATGGAACGAACATGACCAATATAACGTGTGCAGATCTTATTAGTAATCAGTGATAAAGCATGGAGCGGACATGACCAGTGTATCGCATGCGAATTTTACACGGGGAAATTATGGGGAGACCCAAAAAACATAATATTCTCATTGTCAAGCCCACAATTATTTTTGGATACCGTGACACCCATAATTATATGAAATTATTAAAAATTTATACATGATGGATTATGCATCCGCATGACAAGTTATCCATCAGGGGTATAATTGGTAAAGCAACTTGGACATAACATATCTAAAAATTCGCGCCTTAGAAATTTACAAATTTTATGTCGTTGGAAATTTTTCAAAGAGAGCTACGCAACGAGTACAAAAAACAATATCAAATTTTTGTTTTTCACGAAAAAATTGGAGGTGATCATCGTTTTAGGAAAAATGTTCCAAAACTTGATACATAACCATTATGCAGCCACCAAAAAGGACGCATAACGCATTATGCAGACACATAATGAATTATGCAACCATTTTCTCGACTGCATAACAAATTATGCATCTGTATAACAAAGTTATGCATCTATAACAAGTTATGTAGCCATTGTTTTGGTTGATTTTAGTGCGTACATAAAAAAATTTGTGCATAATGCAGTATATATCCATACTTACGATGCATATCAGGTTATGCATCTATTTTCTCGATGCATAATGCATTATGCATCCATTTTCACGACTGCATAACATGGTATGTATATATTATTGTAGGTGCATGACAAGTTATGCAGGCTTTAGTTTTGTTGGTTTCAATAATAACAAAAAAGTTGATGCATAATGTGTTATGCAAACATTTTCCGGACTGCATAACAAGTTATGCAACAACTTTTCAAGATGCATAACAGGTTATGCATCTATTTTCATAGCTGCATAACCTGTTATGCATTCATTTTCATAACTACATAACTGGTTATGCATCCACTACGAAGAGAAAGTGAAGAACAAAAAAATCTAGGTAAACATCAACAAAACCCGAAATGAAACTTGCACAAAGCACTCTCTACATATCGGCTGTTGATATCGGTGATGTGGTTTGAAACCATGGATGATAATATCGCCTGTAATGGTCTTGTATTCCCAATTGCACCCTGCAATGATAAATAACTGTATATATTAGTCACAGTGGGGTTGAGTCTTCTCAAGGAAATTACATCCAGTTATGCCGCATCAAAGAACAAAAGCTCATCGATACTTCCATGCTCTTTCCAGTATCGAGCACGAGTCCTTCTCCTTCCAACATCATCACCAGCCAAGCCTGACGACCATGAAGTAGAAGATGCCACCAGACGCCATCGACAACCCAAGAAACAACGCCACCAGCCGCAACCCATTATAGTAGCTTCCTCTAGCTAACAAAGGCGTCAGTCGAGTCTTCCCAACTCCAGTTGACATACAGACCTAAGTCTCCTTGTTGCTGCTCCATTTATCAATCGAGAATTGAGAGAGTTCACAATACTGACTCTACCCAAAGATGTTGTCGAAACTGAGTATAAAGTGGGGATGATGCTAAAATATTCTTCCAGCTGTTTTACAACTCCGAAGCTTCCCCCATCGCCGAGATAGTTAACAACATCCACTATTACTTCCTTCCACTCGAGCTACTGCAATATGAGAAACTCTATCATCACAGCTTCATCTTCTCACCATTTGACTTCAGCTCCTTCCCAGGAAACCACAAATTTATGTCGGTCATCTTACTTCTCTGTCAACTACGACAAAAATTCAACTTGTTCACTGACCAAATCCAACACTGCTTCACTTCCTTCTTGTTCGGTATCCCAGCTGAGCATCACGTCCTAACTGGATGGATGGCAACAGTCCCGTATAAATCTAGCCAACAAAAGAACCACCAATCACAGATAATTCCATTATTTTCAAACACAGGCCACACAACCGATTTCCATTTTCTGTCCTTATAATCACCTTCCTTCACCATCACTGATACAAGTATACAACCAATCTTCACTTTTGCTTCCTTGGTCTCCAAACTCTCTTCACCTTATTGATTCGGTGAATCAACTTCTCAACTCAGAACTCCACTTAACCCATTACTGTTGTGGTAGTAATAGAACTTGCCGTATACCCATTCGTAATCAATAATTCAGACATCATCATGAAGATTAGAAGCACAATTGACAACCCATCCTTCGTATATACAGATGTCATTTAATCGAGACCATTCATTCGACCAAACCCCATTCAGTCCACATCCAAAAAAATCCCCAAATTTGTTGATATTGTTGATGCTTGTAGAAGATGTGAATTCAAAGAGGCCAGAGAAAGAAATTTCCGCAGCCACGAACATCATCTCCTCACTATTGAAATTTTCGCAGCCAGAGAAAGAAGAAATTCACGAGAGAAGTTGAAACCCTAGTTGGAAACAGCTGCTGGAAAAAATAACTATTAGGTTATGATAAAGAAGCAAGATGAAGAGGAAGAAAGGAAGAGACTTTATTACGAAGAAAATCAGATCTTTTCTTTTGTTTTCGCCTATATCTCTTGAAACTGATAATTTTGGAAAATATGGGTTTGCGAATAATTTTCACCCAAATATTGGGGACGCGCCTGAAGATTTTCGACCGTGAGTTTCACTGTGGGAAAGATCCAAAAAATGGGTCTCCCTGTAGTTTTCACATTTTACAAAGGATCAATCATAAGGCCCATGTGAGACTCGAGTATCACTTATTTTCACCATGGGTGTAACGTGAAGCCTATGAGTAGGCATCAACAATGTATTTCTTATGGATGTTATACTAGGAATGGTGCTCAGGATTGAGTCTTGCGAGACCAAAAGCTGAGTCTTATATATGAGAAGGCGAATGAAACCTTGATCATATGTGGCTGACTGGAAGCTTACTCATAAGAGATTGATCAGACTCTTTCCCACAAGAGGATGTTCGAAGTCTTTCTGAAAAGAGGATGATCGAAATATCGCTCATCAAGAGAAAATCTCGTCTAAACAAAGACGCATGAGGTTTAGGATTCAACCACACTGAGCTTCAGACGTTGGGATTTGGCCCGTGAACTTAAGCTTTGGCTATATTTGTTAACCTTTAGCTACGAATGAGCTTTATTCATGCGATAAGGTCTTGGCCTTCGTGATCTTGACTTTGTCGCAATTCTTGGTCTGACTTCAAAATGACCATTTTACCTTTTATCCAAAATTCAACATCCAGACAATGATAAAACCAAACGCGTCAACCTCCAAGTCAGATTGAATAATCTAGGGAAAAATTAGTTGAGACCAAATTTGGTTTTAACATATAACTAATGTTTCACTGACAAACATTGGTTTCAACGTCGTATTTATTAGGGCATCACTCGGTCGAACTCGGAATTTTCACCATCTCAAGCTTGTTGTCAATGTTAGATGTACAAAACTATATCTTGGTTTCTAGTCTACTAAAGTCAAGTATCAAACTAAGATGAGAGTATGGTAGTTGAGTGTCAGATATCACAGAATAACCTTCGAAGATTGATGTATGAAGAAAAAACAAGAGATATTTTGTAAAAGGGTCGGATGTTTTTGGGCATATTAAGGTCTGGGTCATAAAACATGTCGTTGATGTATTTGGGTCGTAGACTAACTTTGACCGTGTATTTTTTGCTATAATACCCTTGTCAAATACTGCAAGGACATCATACCCTAACCACAGTTAAAACCAAAACCGTGTTTAACCTGCCTGGCCCATTTTCTAAATGACCCATCTAATCATTGTCGATTTTATCGGTAAATGATGAGGATCATCTGGAGATCATGATCCATATTTTTTAGAGCATTTCTCGGTCGAACTCGCAAGCATTGCTATCTCAAGCTTGTTTGTCAAATTTAGTTGTCAAAACTATGTGTCTTGATTTCTAGTCTACTTATAGCTAAGTCTCGGACTAGTATATTTAAGTGTAGTTGAGCTCTAGACTCCATGGCGATCATCTTACGAAGACGAATAACTACTCAAGGAACCAGTGGAACTTCATCCGAATAAAAGGTATGTGGAGGCTTGAACTTATCTATCACTCAAAAGTCTATCTACTCTATCTCCTACTCTTGAGACAAAAGTCGTATAGGTATGATAGTTTGCATACATACACATTTGCTATTTTGAGCCGAGTTTACTCGCCTATCTTTTTCTCAAAATATGTGTTGGTAAGATTTCGCTTTAACCATTTTTCATCTTTACCCGTGACGAAAGTCATGATGACGTTTCAATCTTGAAAATGGCTTTGATGATTCACAACTATTATAACATTATAGAAGAATGTTTCAATGATTGAAATGTAGAGTTGAGATTACCATCTATAGATATAAGCATATATAGTGTGTTCGCACATTAGTGTATAAATCCATGTGCCGGAAACCAAGTTTGTGCATATGGTATTGGTGAAGGAGACAGGTTGGGTAGCGTACTGGCAGAACTTTTTCTCCCGGAAAATTCTGCTGAGTTTGGAGTTTACGAACTCATAAACCAGTCACCTTAGGTACGCGCACTGGCGGAAATTTTCAATCCGAAAAATTCTGCTGAGTTTGGAAACCAAAACCAACTCAAATCCGGTATCTAAGGTACGCATACACGTACGCGTACCCAAGCTGGTTATTTCTCAAATCGGTAGTTCATTAACTTAAAACAACAAATTATAAAGAATGCAATCTTTGCAAACCGTGGCTATATTTTTCATGAATTGATTCAAATGAATCAAACCGATTTTGTTTCCATTGTGTCTATGAATAAAGACCTAAGCAATTGAACAACTCTTCAACTAGTTCTTATGAGTCATTTAAACTAGTTATGAGAAAGATGAATACGGTTAATATGGAAGTGCTTATATGGCTAACCATTGGTTAACTATTTGTGAACCAACTAAGTGTACACGTTTAGGTACGGTTCTTCGGGAATATAAGTCCAAGTTATCAATTAGTTCCAGTTCATCTTGATTTCTATCAAAAGACGGAACAAACTCTTAGGTTTATCTGTGGGAGACAGATTTATCTATTATCGTAGAGTTTTCTGTGTGATACAGATTTGTTTATTCAAGTCTTCGACTTTGGGTCGTAGCAACTCTTAGTTGTGGGTGAGATCAGCTAAGGGAATCAAGTGCGTAGTATCCTACTGAGATCAGATACCTAAGGAGCGCAACTGTACCTTGAATCAGTGTGAGATTGATTAGGGTTCAACTACAGTCCAGGACGAAGTTAGTTTGTAGTAGGATAGTGTCTGTAGCGGCTTAATACAGTGTGGTGCTCAATCTGGACTAGGTCCCGGGGTTTTTCTGCATTTGCGGTTTCCTCGTTAACAAAACTTCTGGTGTCTGTGTTATTTCTATTCCGCATTATATTTTGTTATATAATTGAAATATCACAGGTTGTGCGTTGTATCGATCTATTGTGAAATCCAACCTTTGGTTGTTGATTGGAAATTGATTGATTCTTGGATATTGGTCTTTGGTACCATCCAAGTTTATATCTCTTGTATTTGATAAAGACTCACAGATTTCTATTTGTTTGAGTATAGATCAAATCGAGAGATAGAGATATTAACTCCTTGATATACTTTTCATTAAGATTAAGTATGACTGTCTAGTTGATTCTCTTAAAAGTATATTAGAGTTAGTCCATACAGATTGCTAATCGAAATATTGGATGAGGTTGTTACACCCCCGCATTTTCAATTGGTATCAAAGCAGGCAAACACGTTTAAGACATCAAAAGTCTGTGTTTGTAGCGATCTGACTCCATGGACATAGGTGTTATCTCTATTAACATACCACCAGTCTTCGATGGCTCAAACTAATTATGGTGCAAATCGCTATGCGAGCTTTTCTTCAATCGCGTGATTTTCAATCATGGGTATATGTTGTTAATGGCTACGATGCTTCCATTGTGGCAATAGGTAACGCTACTGTTCCAAAGAATATTGGCGAATACGATAATGCTGAGATACTTGCTGCAAAGCAAAACTCCGACGGTTTGAATGTCATCATACATGCCATTACCCCAAATCTTCAGCACCATGTGTCAAATTGCACTAGGTCTAAAGATGCTTGGGATATCTTAGAAACCGTATTGGAAGGAAATACCAGTGAAAAGGAAGCCAGTCTTCAAAACCTAAATTCCGATTGGGAAAACCTTCGTATGGCAGATGAAGATTCATTTGATGAGTTTAATCACAAAGTGTCTGAAATTGTTAATGCATCTTTTGCATTGGGTAAGACTATTCCTGAAAAGGACATTGTGATGAAAATTCTCAGAACGCTGCCATCTAAATACGATTCTAAGAAGCATGCCATCTTTGAGGGAAATAACCTTAATACTCTCTCCAGAAATACTCTGGTTGGGAAGTTAAAGATTTTTTATCTTGAACTACAACAGCGAGAGAAACATCATTTGGTAGTAAACTCTATTACCACAATTGATAAGAAATCTCGCTACCCAAAAGTGATTGAAAAAATGAGAATAACTTTAATTCATCTCTTTCATTGTTCATACAACAGTTGAAAAAGACACTCAGACAGAGTAAAAGAAAGTCTCATAAGAATTATATCTCAATCAATAAGGGGAATAATAAATATCAAAAGAATCATAAAGATAACTCTTGTTTAAAGTGCTACAGAAGTATTCATACTTCGAAAAGTTCTGATGAGAAGGATAATGCGTTAACAAAGGCTTGGATGGCTACTCTTGACTACTGTCCAGAGGAAGAAGTCTGTGTAAGTTCCATTCACTTCTTTGCTGGTAATCACGCGTGTCCTCCAAACAGTCCAGTCCACTCCGAATTACTCAATCCTGTCCCTTCAAATAAAGAAAGCCTAATGAAAAGGATTGAATATTTGGAAGATCAACTGGTTGTTATAAGACAAGAAATTGCAAACTCTCGCGATCGTGATTCCGATAAGATATACCATCCCTCGATTATTTGTTTTCAGCAAACTACTCCTGACCCTATATCTAACGAAAAGGATGATATAGAAAACCACAAGATTGTTTCAAAAAAACTTTGAAATCTTGTGTGAAAATCAGGATAATAATATGAGCACAAAAAATCAAGACATTGTCTCCTCAGTTAAAACGTACTTGCCAAAGAGGAAAAAGAAATCTTCCAATTGTACTATCAAAAGTACAGAAGAGAACTCCGAGGCCACTTGTAGCCTACAGAGATCAACAAACATAGCTCTCAAAACAGTTCTAACAAGAATGAGTAAAACTCTTAATTCTTTTCACTCGAAGGCTGAAGGGAATCAAGAAATATGTACATCCTTGAGATGGAGACCTCCCAATCCTATTCTGGATAGGAAGGAGCTTATTCTGTAGTAAGAGTAAAAGATAGTTCTTGTACCCTCAATTTTCAACAAGAAACATATCCTACAAAGAGGGTTGTATATCTGTACTTAGTCTGTTTCTCATATCTGTTTGGATTGATTAAGACCTTTTTGGTGAGCGTTCATAGACGGTTTCTCCTATAAAACCGTTACCTCGTACCCTCCCTTGGTCTAGGGTTTTGGTCAAAGATGTTCGTGGAATATCTTCTTCATTTTAAGAAGAAGTCTTTTTTAAGACTGAGCATTTCATTTCTCTCTTCTATCATGTATTCTTCCAGTCTCTCAAGCAAAGAGAGTGATGTGTGGACTGTTCTGTTTCCATCTAAGAAGATTCGGTTCGACTCATCTGATAACGAGTTGTGCTCCGACAAACGTGATGTTTCTTTTGATGGAAATACGTTTGTATCCCAGTTTGAGAAACTCTCTTTGACCATGAATCTCGTTTTGGAACAAGTAAGTGCTCTGAAAAACGAACTGGTTTTATCTTCCAAAAAACTGGAAGAAAATATTGAAAACCTTGAATCAAGGTTTGATCTGATTGAAGATGAAATTGACGAATATAGGGAATACGAGAAGAATTCTGAAAGTAAGTGAAATTTTTTTTTGTCTAGGAAACTTCTTAAGAGAATTTTTATTCTTGTTTTGTTTAAGAAGGATAACTAGGGTTTGGAATAACCATTATTGTGAGTATACATAGATATGTCCAACATTTTCATCTTGCAATGTTTTTAGATTTATTTATTTAAATTATAAAGTTGATTTGGAAGATGATTTTTACAGTATTAATCTTTATGGTTTTATATATTGCAATATGTTATGGAATATGTGTGTTTACTATTATTGTCCCATACGATGTCAAAAGTTATCTCTTTCATATGGCGATATGCATGTATTGATACAAGATCGATGAACTTTTGACAAACAAAAGTTAAGCCTATTATGTCATTTATTGACGGAAGATAGGTTAAAATCTTTTGTTTACGAGGATTATGTCTATTGTATGTCATTGTGCAAATAGTGATGGAAAATAGAATGAATCCTTGTCTATTTCGCAGTATTGATCTTCCCTGATCCATATTTTATGTATATACTGTGCGACTTCATAAGTCTTCTTATGTGAGCATTTCCAACTAGACTAATCATGGATTCATTTGTGGTTAATTTGGTTGTGTATTCCGATTGAATTAATCATGGGTCCTCTTGTGATTAGTTTAATTGAAATATTTGGATACAAAATCATTCTTATGATTTTTGGTGTCCAAAGAAATCCTTCTGAAAAAGAGGAGGTCTAACAACACCACCCAATATTTCTCTTAGCAATTTGTATGGACTAACTCCGAAATACTTTGCTAGAGAATCAACTAGACAGTTAGACTCAATCTAGATAAAAGTATCTCAAGGAGTTAATATCTCTCTCTTGATTTGATTTTTTACTCAAGCTAAAAACAATAACGAGTCTTTATCAAATACAAGGAATAACTTGAATGGTACCAAAGACCAATGTCCAAGTGTTAATCAATGAAATCAAAAACCACAAGGTCGGATCTCTAATCGATTAAACTTTAACGCACAACCTGTATTATTTCAATCATAAAGATAAACAATATAATGCAGAAAATGAAATAACATAGACACCAGAATTTTTGTTAACGAGGAAACCGCAAATACATAAAAACCTCGGGACCTAGTCCAGATTGAATATACACTGTATTAAGCCGCTACAGACACTAGCCTACTCCAAGCTAACTTCGGAATGGACTATAGTTGAACCCCAATCAGTCTCCCACTAATTCAAGGTACAGTTGTACTCCTACGCCTCTGATCCCAGCAGGATACTGCGCACTTGATTCCCTTAGATGATCTCACCCACAACCAAGAGTTGCTGCAACCCAAAATCGCAGACTTGGTAATAAACAAATCTGTCTCACACAGAAAAGTCTATCAAAGGATAAATCTGTCTCCCACAGAAAAACCCTAGGTTTTTGTTCCGTCTTAAGATATGAAATCAAGGTGAACAAGAACCAATTGATAATCCAGTCTTATATTCCCGAAGAACAGCCTAGATTAATCAATCACCTCTCTACAATCCTTCCTGACTACACAAGCGGATTGTCGAGGAATCACAAACAGTGAGATGAAGATGTTTGTGACTTCTTTATCTTTCCTATCGGAGAACTCTCACGATCTCAAGTCAATCAATCGATTGTACTCGTACGATAGAAGCTTCAAGATCAGATCACACAACTACGATAAAGTAGTATCGGTCTGGCTTCAAAATCCCAATGAAGTCTTTAAGTCGTTAACCTAATTTTAGAGAAGATAATCAAAGGTTAATGGAGATCGACTCTAGCGGGCGCACTAGTAGCACACAGACGTGTGGGGATTAGTTTTGCACAATGCTAGATGTCTCCTTTATATAGCCTTCAAATCAGGGTTTTGCCTTAGTTACAAAGCAATCCTTATTCACCGTTAGATGAAAACCTGATTTAGATTCAAGCTAATAGTTCTCAACCGTTAGATCGAAAAACCTAGCTTGTCACACAAATTTTGGTAAACGTTTATTGGGTTCGTGAAAACCATGCCCAAATGTGTACGTGTATGTTGGTTCAACATAGTAACCCAAAAAGCTCAACCATATGAGCATTTCATATTAACCTTGTTCTTCTCCACCATAACTAGTTCAATTGACTCAAATGAACTAGTTAAATAGTTGTTCAATTGCTATGAGATCTTATGTAACTACACAAGACAAAATTGAAACAAAGATGATTCGATTCGATTGAATCGGCTTATGAACTTTATAGCCACGGTTTGCATAAAGCATTCCTTAGTAATTTAAGTTTCATTTTCAGAGCACATCTTTAGATCATAACCTCTTAAGTTCACAAAGAAGTTCGCGGACTTAAGTTAATCGGTTTAGTTTTCCAAACTCAGCAGAAATTCTCGGAAAGAGAACTTCCGCCAGTTCGCGGACTTAGCACACAAACGAGTTTTGGAACATCCAGCAAAAATTCTCGGTCGAGAACTTCCGTCAGTTCACGGACTGGGTTCGCGGACTTGGTAAGCCAATTCCACAATCCTCCCGATTTCTCTTGATCAACAAAGTTCGAAAACTTCGGTTCAAGGAATACATGGTTATGTAATCTAAACTCTTATTTCAATCATTGAAACATTCTCAGAGGACGCTATGTAGCCGTTATTCACAGACCGATTCACGTCAGAGCAATTATTAAAGTGATTGAAACTTTTCATGGCTTTCGTCACTAGGTGAAGATAAACTTGATCAAAGCGAAACGCTTTACCAACACATGATTTCGAGATATAGATAGGCGAGATATACTCGGCTCGAAATATCAAATGTGTATGATCTAGTCTATATAGCATACGACTTTTGTCTCATAAGAAGTAGGAGATAGAAGAGATATACTTTTGAGTGATAGATAAGTTCAAGTCTCCACATACCTTTTTGTTGATGAAGTTCCACGGTTCCTTGTATAGATCTTCGTCATTGTATGATGAATCGCGATGAAGTCCTTGAGCTCAACTACATTTTTCTATCCTAGTCCGAGACTTAGCTATGTAGGTTAGAAATCAAGACTTATAGTTTTGATCACTAACATTGACAAACATGCTTGAGATAGCAACGCATGCGAGGTTGACCGAGCTATGCTCTAACAATCTCCCCCTTTGTCAATTTTAGTGACAAAACTATTAATACATATGGAATATAAAAAAGATAAACTTTAGTGGCTCCTATTCCATACTCTAATCTTCAACGTTCCTTGAAATCTTCGTCCTTCCAAGTACTCCAATGATCCCAAAGGTTGTAAGTTTAGCACCATCGTTGTTGAAGTCCAATTGTAACATCAAAGTCCAATTGTATCACGACTTTAACAATAATACTATGGTGATATGTATCACTCCCCCTTAGTCAATACTCCATCTCCATCATGGAAACCACTCCCCCTTACACAATGATCCGAAAACCATATGTATTTGTAGTGTGAACTACAATATTTCTCCCCCTTTTTGTCAATAAAATTGGCAAAGGTACAAGAATGGGATCATAATGGAATTTCTACAAGAGACATTTCATGACTAAAAGAAAAATACATACCAACTTAATTTAGATGCAATCTAATAGCCAAAGCTAACAACATTCATCAAGGAGTTTTAAGATACAAGATAACCCCTATAAAATTCCACAGCCGCACTCCCCGCAAGATGTTACCATTAAGCACAAGTTCAAAAGAACTCTCCCCCATTTGATGTCATTCCCTAGGAAACAACAAGAGTGACTTTAATTTTCGAAGGAAAAGAAGGATTTTTAATTGGACACCAAAAACCATAGGAAAATGATTTTCTATATCCAAAACTCAATCAAATTAATCACAAGTAAACCCATGATTAATTTAATTGGAATACGCAACTAAATCAAACCACAAAAGTGATCAATTTAATTGATTGTGCTCAACATAAGTAAACTTACGTAGCTACGACTAAGGTAATCATACGGAGATGACTAACTTAATCGTTCACATACTCAACATAAGGAAAACCTTACGGAATATACGACTACATTAACCAATAGAACATGATTAGTATAGCCGTTCATATACTCAATCATAAGAAGAATCTTACGGAGTAATAACTAAATAACCAAATATGATTAATTTAGTTCAAAATGCTCAACATATAGTACCTTACGGAACAACCAACAAAGCTAATCACAATAATCAACTTAGTTGTATCGTTCTCAACATAAGACACATTACGGAGCCTCACAGTAATACATAAAATATGGATCAGGGATGATCATTACTGTGGAATACATACAAGGGTCTATTTTATTTTCCCATCACTATTTGCATAACGACATAATAGACTTTATCCTTGTCACACAAAAGATTTTATCCTACTTTCCATCATATAAATGACTGCATAGGCATAACTTTTGTATTTATCAAAAGTCCATTCGTCCTTTCATCAATACGAATACCAATTTATGAATGACTTTACTTTTGACAACATATGGGACCTTCAAGTTCACGGACGTAAACATCAATATCCCATAACAAGTTGCAATATAACAAATCATAAAGATTAAATACTGCAAAACATCATCCTCTAAATATTCTTAGAATTTAGATTAATAAATCTAAAACATTGAAGATGAAAATCGTTGGACATATCTATGTGTAATCACAATAGTGGCTATTCCAAACTCTAGTATTCCTTCTCAAAAACAAGAATAAATTCTCATAAGAAGTTTCTTAGGCATCAAGACAAACTCGTAATGCACATATAAAATGATTTGTCCTTAGAGGGTAGAATAAATCTTTTTCGCCCGGATTTACACCAAGAATAGCTACCAAAGTCTATAAAAGAAATTTGTTGATCAAAGAAGAACATACAAAGTCAATAAAGACCATCAAAGTTCACACAAGATAATTGTGCACATTCAAGAATCTCATAGTAATGCGTACTACTGCCCATCTTAAACTTTCTTATTTGTAATTCACTAACAACATTCTTGTAAAAGCTACAAATGAGCTTATAATAGTGGTACTCCAAGAATCCAAGTTCCCAAGTCCAAGAGAAGTGGAACAAGTGCAACGAAACGGAGCAAAATACTCAAAAACAAGATACAGGACAAATACCAATCTTAACTCATCCAAAATTCAAGGTTTCTCATCTTTATTTTGAATATAATTCAAATATGAAGAGATTGCAAAAAGAATGAGGTCAATCCGAGTTCGGACGAAGAAGTTACGGCCAAAACAAGTTTACCGAATATCGATATCAAGTATGCATACTGGCTTGAAAACGAATTTTCAAGTCCGCGAACTTAAACCCCTGGGTTTTGATTTTAAAAGATGTTATGCATACCTGGTAGGTGTACCATGAAGTTCAAACATCCCGAACTATTATTTTCAAACCTAAACATTTAAGAACCTTAAACACAGATCAAGTTAGGTAGAAAAGAACGATAAGAAAGGCACGTGAATCATTATAAGTTCTCTAAGCAAATAAAAATCTTGCTCAAATTTATAGACATACCTTTTTAAATGAATCCAGTCGAATTCTAAAGCCTTACCGAACATAATCTGTGTGCCCCAATTCTCGTGCTTCCCTCACCGTATACATAACAGGGCATTTCTTGGTGAGGATGCACTTACAACACAATCAAGTTGTGTTGGGGTGAACAATGTCTTGCTCACCACAAGCGACCTTTGGATTATCATGAAAGAGATCGCTTTTAGAATCTTTCACATCCAATTCTATTTTCCCAAAAAACTTGTTAAATTCCAACATCATGGATATTGCCTTCTCCATAGTCATGGAATTTTCTGGGAGATCATTCCTTTTCACACTCAAAACATCATCGACTTTCTTTGGTATCTACTTCTGAGTGCGTTTAGGAACAATTGGAACCTTCTTCCCATTGTAGTTGCAGGAAATCCTACACTACACTCTTCATGCGATTTCATTATTAATCGACTCATTTTAGGTTTGTATTCTTAATTTTATTGATTTAACCTTTGGATGTTCTTACAAGAAAAGATAAAGAATTCAAGAATAATCTCTGCTCTAAACTTTCTCTCTCCTATTTATTTGTTTCTTACTCAAAAAAAGATCCTCCCACTTCTTTACAACTCGAATGACTATTTATAAGGAAATACATAGTGGATGACAGCTAATCTGTCCTTTATTTTCGGATATGGTCTGCGACATTCTCGCAACCTTACAAATATTAATTTCGCAAACTCTCTAATTTTCGCAGGACTATCATATCTTTCTCGTAATCTTAGCTGTCGTCATTTATTACTCATTCGTTGCTCACCCTTAACGACGGGCTCTAAGAAAAAGTGTTCCTCCTTTGAAGCGTGCAGGGGAGCATTATATAAACAACCCTCAACACATTTTTGAGGGGTGTATTTAAATCTTTGCGAAACTTAATTAATGCTTTTTGAAGCGTGTATTAAAGTAGTACGATTTAGACTCGTGGAAGCGTCAACTCAAATTCTTTGGGAGGTTAGAATTGAAAGTGATTTGGAAACATGAGTACCACTGCTTGATCTAACCAGAAACCCTAGATTCTAATATGTCTCTTAAATCAAAGAAGAAATATATCATAGTTTAATAAATCCACAACTTGCTAATATAATTATAAAGATCGGAGTTATAATGCGAAAAAAAGTAGCTGACACTGAGATTTATTAACCAGCAAAGTGCAAAAGAGAGAAAAAACGACCCAAGACCTCATCTATATGTGAATTCTTAATGAATTTGGCTACTGTGCAATTTCCGTCTAATGTAGTTTAGGCAGAACGATACCTTTACGGTTACCCTGCTTTAGCAACACTTACAACCACATTGAGCCTACGCACTTAAATCCCCTGTCAAATGTATGTTACTGTATAAGAGTTGTTCCCCATTCCGTTGAGAAGACTATTGATACCTGGTCTCTACCTGGACGACTAGATTTCCTTATGTTTATTTTATGAACCAATATAGTCAGGATATATATTATATGATGAAAACCGAGATGTGGATCATGAATGCATGAAATTTCGACAGACATGGATCTTATTTTTCAACAATTTGAACTCTTTAATTCCCAATCTACAAGAATACCAGATATTTCTTGTAGAGTATCTCCAATGACTTTTTCATATACCAGATCTGATTAGAACGCTAATGGTAGTTCTCTCCAATGTTCAAAAATTTCAAAACTGATATTTACCACCGTGTATATATATATACATACTAGGTATCACCCCGGCCTATGGCCGGGCTCAACCTTTTTTCGATTTTTTTTGTTGTTGTTAGGGGCGACTTTAGTGTTTTCTGGTCGTGTCAAATTAGTCGGGGCCTACAGCCCCGGCCGTGGTCCCTTACGAAAATTCTAGTATTTTGTTGGTCGTGTCAAATTAGTCGGGGCCTACAGCCCCGGCCGTGGTTCCCTACACAAATTCCAGTATTTCGTTGGTCGTGTCAAATTAGCCGGGACCTATGGCCCCGACCTTACCCCCTAGGCAAATTCCTTTATTTTGTTGGTTTGGACAAATTAGTCGGAGCCTGCAGCCCCGGCCGTAATCCCCTACACAAATTCCGGTATTTTGTTGGTCGGGCCAAATTAGTCAGGGGCTTGCATCCTGTCCATAGTCCCCTACACAAGTTCCGACATATATATATATATATATATATGCTTAATAATCTCATATTTGGTATTTGGTGGTATTAGAAGTGGCAGTCGGTTTTTATCATGGTAGGTCCTCTTTCTCAATAACACAATGAGGCACTTGGAGTATGTTTAACGCCAATAAAGATTAATTTAAAGGAAGTGATAAATAAATGATAGCTCACATTGATGCTCATCGGATAATAATGGTGGGGGCTTTTTCTTACTTGTTCCGGCTAGGATCAAAATTTTCAATTATACAAACTCTTCGTAAACTCATACCATGTACTGATCATATCCTCGTTTATTTATAGACGATCCATCTAATCTTAATCTTTTGGAAAGTTAATAGCAATTGTATAAGATGATAGCAACCTATGGTGTAGAGATATAGAGAGAACCATTAGTGGGACCGCATGTGGTAAAAAAATCACATTCTCTTTACTACATCAACGGTCTTACTTTCCGGAATGAGGAGCTTAATTTTCCTTACTTGTTTTATTACAGTGACCAGCTTAGATTAGGAAATTAGGTTAACCATGTTTAGGTTAGTAGCTAGGTCATGTTTAGTTTCTGTCCGGCTCATTAGCGGATGGTTATTATTGGTTAGTAGAAGGCGAGGGAGAAGACTTTAGTTAAAAAGAAACAATTCTTCTTCTGAGATGCAGAAACAAATAATTGAAAATGATGACGAATTTAATAGAGTGATGTATATTAATATCATGAGCTGGTACCGGTTAAGGAAACCAAAACAACAACAGTTCGAAATCGGGAAACTCAAGGGATGTGAGTTTGTTTTACATATAATCGAAACATGGTCATATCAAGAAACTCAACGGATCGGACGGACGTTTATATACAATATATAACGAACCGAACCGTGCCGTGGGATGACGAAATCTATGGTCGGATTTATAAGGCTACACACACTACTTCTTATTATAATAGATATAATATAACTACTTTCATACACAATACATTCATTAAATAAGGCTACTAGTAATCATGGCATGTACCAAAATGCATTCAGTAAATAAGGATACTGGTAATCATGGCATGTGCCAAGTATGGTCGGCCCATAAATATTTGTGCTAAGTAACATTAACTTTCTTAAGTTAGTTTGATCGACTTACTTAAATTACACACTTGCAGTAAAAATACTTAGGTGGAAGTGGGATCTTATTCTACTCATAATTCTGAAACGTCAGACATATCTCATGGAAGATGCTATTTCGAATAAACAGATGACGTTAGAAGTGCAGGGACAAATCAAGCAAAGAAAAGGGCTCGTGAGGCTAAAGCATCGCAGTAAGCAGATGAAAAAATGAATAAACTCATCGAACTTCATGAAAACGCAGAAGCACAAAGAATTTCCAAGTATGAAACAGAGGAAGAGTACCTGAAGAAGAATATGGAAAGCTCTTCAATCTTGGCACAAACGCAATAAAGAGAATCGGACATGAGGATCCTACACCAAAACTGAATGAATTAGAGGATTGGGAGAAACCCGTCTACAAAATATGGAAGAACGAAATTTTGGCCCGTCTTGCCGCTTATCCCCTAAATTAAAGTGATATATTAGTAATAATTTAAGTTATTTAGAATTAGGATTTCAATTTCAATGTACTTTTTTTTATGTTATTTAAGTTATTTAGAAGTAGGATTTCAATTTCAATGTACTTTTTTATGTTTTAAGTTATTTAAGTTATTTAGATGTAGGATTTCAATTTCAATGTACTTTTTTATGTTTTAAGGTATTTAAGTTATTTTAATTTTAATGTATTTTTTTAATTTCTTCAAAAAGCATTGTAACCTTTTCTTTTTTTTGAAGCGAAAAGAAGTAATTGCGTTGATGAAAATTAAACTGGTACATGAGTTTGGTCTTCATATAATTGTGCTCTAATCTCAAGAGGAGAAGAGTCAGACCAAGAATCAGTTAAAGCATTATCTCTTGCTAACCTAGAGAGAATGTCAGCAACTTTATTACTCTCTTTAGGAACATAAGAACATTTCCAAGAGGAGAAACTACGAAATGGAATTTGAATATCTTTTATCATATTGAGAAGTTGCCAGTCTATAGAGGCATTGTTGTTAACTGCTTCCACCACTCTCAGCGCGTCAAGATGAAAATTTACTTTCTTCAGCCCTAAGATTTTTGCCCAAAAAACCTCTTCCCTCAGTCCCATACATTAAGCTTGCTCTGCGCTTCGAATATTTGTCAGGTAGATGCATCTAGCGGCTTGCTGCTCACCTGCAAAATTGTGAATTATTAGACCAAATCCACCTACATTATTTAAGAAAGACCCATCTACATTCATACAGACAAAATTCATGGGTGGAGGAGACCAATGCACATTTTGACGACAAACTCTAATTGTGGAACTATGAGTTAATCTCAGTTGTGCAGAGTGGTCATTGATGAAACTGTGGCACTTCAAAATAGTCCTTCCGGATTGGGGTTGATGTTCTGAAAGACCTTATCGCATCTTTCCATAGACACCAGGCAGTGATGGACCTCTTACAGACTTCATCAGTTGAAATCTTGCTAGCATGAAAATCATCAAACCATCCTGATATCCAGTCTGAGAAGGAAGTAGACAGAGTTGAAGATAAACCCGTAATGGAAAACCAAACTGCCCTGGGGAGATTACAGTCTCGGAGGACATGTGCAGGGGTCTCTATATGTTTCTCACAGAAAGGACAAATGTTTGTTGTGCCTGGGATTTTTGTGCTTAGAACATCTCTTGTAGAAAGTAGAGAAGAAACCGCTTTCCATAGAAAGTGTCGAATTCTGTGAAGTAAAGGCAGCTTCCACAGTGTCTTGTAGATCTTTGTAAATCTCGGACCTACAGCTTCAGTCGGATTAGTATCTTCGTACATCTTTCCGTATGCAGCTTTTACTGAGAAAACACCGTTTTTCTCAAGTAACCACACTAGTCTGTCATCCTGAGATGAGTGAATCTGAATACTGCAGATAAGTCTGACAGTATTAGGTTCAAACAATTCCTCCAATAATCTGAAATTCTAGGAATTGTTGCATTGGTTCAAAAGCTGATGAACATAAATGAATTGAGAATAATAAGTACACCCATCTTTAGGAATTGGAGGAATCAAAAATTCTTGAATCCATCTATGTTTCCAAATCAAAATCTTTTTCCCGTTACCCACACACCAGCAGCTATTATCTTGAACAAATTTCAGCTCTGAAGACATACTTCTCCAAGACCAGGTTGAATTGTAGTTCTTCTTTAGATTGAAGAGATTTCCATCTTGAAAGTATTTAGCTTGCAAAGACTGTACCATCATGGAATCTGTATATGAGCTTAGTTTCCATCCTGACTTTGCAAGTAAAACTCTGTTGAAAATATGCATATCACGAAAACCCAATCCCCCCTCTTCCTTTGGTTTTTGAGTTCTTCTCCAGGTTATCATATGGTTTCCTCTACACGATTTTTTGTTTCTCCAAAATTGTTGTTGCTTGCTACTCATTCTCTTAACTGTGATGTCTGGAAGCTTGAAACTAGTCATATGATGAATGGGTATCGCATTGGATACATTTTTGATCATTACTGATCTAGCCGCCTCGGACATGTTGCTACCACTCCAATTAGAGAATTTATGGTCCATTTTATCACAAAGAATAGAGAATGGAATGCGCTTTCTCCTTCTTACAAAAAAAGGGAGACCAAGATATTTCTCCTCTGAGATATTGAGATATCTGACCTGCAAACTTCCACTGATAGATTGGCAGACTTCAAGTTCGAGATTAGAACTAAAATAAACAGCTGATTTATTGAAGTTAATCAGTTGCCCAGAAAAACTAGAGAACTGTTCAATCACTTGAAGTAATTTCTGAACTTGCCTCTCATTAGCTTTGCAGAATAAAAGACAGTCGTCTGCGAATAAAAGGTGGTTAATCTTGGGTGCAGATCGAGAAATTTTCATACCTGTCAATTGCCCAGATTTCTCACAGTATGTTAGATATCTAGAAAAAGACTCCATTGCTAGTATGAATAGATAATGTGATAATGGATCACCTTGACGAATACCACGTGTGGGTTTAAAAGCTGCAGTTGGTGATCTATTCAGCATAACTTCAATATGTGTGGTAGAGATGCATTGAGAAATAATCTGAACAAACTTGTGAGAGAAGCCAAATTTTCCGAGAACATATAATAAGAATTTCCATTCCAACCTGTCGAATGGCCTTCGACATATCCATCTTAAGGGAAAGATGGCCACTAACTCCTTCTTTTATTTTCATCACTTGAACAATCTCTTGAACTAGACAGATGTTTTCCGAGATTAACCTTCCTGGAACATATGCAGATTGCATGGGTGATATAATGTTGTTCAGATGTTTCTTCATCCTCAAGGCAATAATCTTTGATATGATCTTGTATATTGTGTTGAATAATGCAATTGGACGAAGATCTTCTGGTTTGCTTACAATATGTACTTTAGGGATTAGTGAGACTCTAGTGTTGTTTATTTGCTGAAGAAGAAAACCATAATGGAAAAAGGATTTCACAGTTTTGCAAACATCTTCTTTCACCAGAGTCCATTGAGTTTGATAAAATCCAGGGGGAAAGCCATCCGGGCTCGGTGAAGTCCACGACTGCATAGTCATAAGCGCTTGGTGTATCTCGAGCTCTGATGGAACTGCAACTAGGTCTTCGTTATCTTCTTTCGAAATACATTGTGGAATGTGCTGTAAAAACTGATGGTTATCTGGAGGATCAGAGGATGTCATGATGTTCTTGAAATGATTGCTGAGAAGATCTGCTAATGAGTTTCTGTCATTACACCATGAGCCATCAGGTGCACGTAAAGCATCAATCCTATTTCGACTTTTCCTGCGATTCATTCGAAGGTGAAAATATCTAGAGTTCATATCCATATCATTATAGAAATAGTCTCTTGCCTTCTGTGTGTTTGAACTTGCTTGGATATCATTAAGTTGTTTGATTTCTCTTTCCAGATTGACAACCCTTTCTGTATTTGAACCATTCACATCTGCAGCTTGAAGATCATTTAAATCTTTCTGTAGTTCAGAGATCCTCTTGTTAATGTTTCCAAAGAACTTTTACACCAAAGAGATAGTATGTGTCTGGTGTTAGATAGCTTATTAGAAAGAATAAAAGCATGAGAACCAGAATAGCTAGAAGACCAAGCCGATTTAATGTGTTCTAAACAAGTATCATGTTTGAGCCAGTGCTCAAAAAATTTCCAACTTCTTCCAGAGACATTATGTTGCTTAGATAAATCTAACAAAATAGGAGTATGGTCAGATCCATTTTGATGAAGATGACTAACATAAGAATCAGGGTAAGTTAAAAACCAATCACTGTTACCCAGAGCTCTATCTAATCTATATTTTTTATGACCAGTTCCATGCTTGTTACTAGTCCAAGTATAGGGAGTTCCACAAAAACCTAAATCGGAAAGGTCAGAGTCTTTAATGATGTCAAGGACATCACTAAGGGAAATATTTTTTTCATTATAATTCCTATCACTTGGGGGAAAATGATGTTTAGATCGCCAATGATTACCCAGGGTTTGTTTATAGAATTACTGAGGTTTTTAATTAAAGACCATTGAGTATTTTTTTCATGGTTATAAGGGGTTCCATACATGCAGGTTAAAAACCAAGTCCCTTTAGTAGGATCATTGGTAACACAATAATGAATGATTTTATCATCATGATATAGAATATCTAAAGAAAAGCCATCTTTCCAAAGCATAAGAAGACCACCAGCTATACCAATTGAGGGAACGAAAAAATTATTTGGCATTCCTAGTATATTAGAGAGTTTGATGATTATATTGTCGTTTATCTTAGTCTCACAAATGAAAATTATATCAGGTTTATGGAGGTTATTAAGATAAAACAGATGATCCCTAGTATCTTTGCCAAGAAAGCCTTGGCAATTCCAACTCAAAGTTTTCATGGAGAAAAGAAAGCTGATGTCAAAAAACTGAATGCAGATAGTAAATGAATAAACCGTAAGATAAACTTGTTGAGAAAGAAAAACAGAAAACGAGTAAATTGTAAAGAGAAAGTTTACCGAGAGATTATGAGCCCCAGCAACCTTCACCACATACTTGTCAATTTGGAATGGAAGCTCAGTAGGGAAAGAATACTATTTAACATATATTTCCACACGTACTCTTGCATATGACATCCTAGGCTTTAAAGCAGCTTGCGACTCAACTAATGTTAGTGTTAATTCGATTGATTAACCCGATCAAAGCAGCTTACCCCTTATGAGACAAACACCTAGCCAACACGTCCAACTTATCCTCCCACCCTCGTCGGGTAACCCACTACCAGTTATGATACCGTTTATAATGTCGCAACGCTCCACCAGTACTGTACCCCATTTATAGCTACTACGGTCATGTAATAGTGTAAGGTTTTCAATAGACATCGCTATTGTTCTCCAGACAACAATTTCCCTGAAGATCACGTATCCCTGGATATATCCTCCCCAAACATGCTTAACTAGAGAGTTCTTTTGAACTATGAATCCAATTGTGCCGAAAAGTCATCAGTGTTAATTTATGATATATCATCAAGTATATATTATTTTCGTCCCAGTCACTTCCGAATATAGGATATTATAATCTCACCCACTGAGGTTGGAGCTACCAATGGATCCAAAATACATGAGAATATGCGGGGTGTTGTAATTTTATTGTCGAATCCATAATAACAAAATTTATTATTATAATTAAGAGATTACAAATCCATAATTATATTTTCTTAGATTTCTTGCATATTCTTGTTTTCTATATTGTTTCTTATGTTAGATGAATCATCCAAAATTAACGCAAATAGTGTTAAAAAGATTTAAAAGTGTATTGAAGTTCTAAAACCAAGTGGTTTAGAGGAAATACAAAGAGGAAAAATGGAATTAGAGCACCCTTTATTTATATGGGTCGGGAGCCACTGTAATGGATCGTTCAGAAATGGATGTGAGATACTAAAAAATCTCGAGAATATACGATCGAAATCGTGAAGTGTGATAACTGATAAGAATGAAAAAAAAATCTCGATTGAAAAAATAAAGTAATTTTCCCAAGTTCGTTAGGCAAGTACCGAAGAGGAAGGAAGGAAGGAGATCACTTGTTTGAAAACGAGCTTAATGCTTAAAAGTGTACACAACTCATTTTTTTCGTTTAGTTGTTGATGTAGTACATCTTTCCTAATTCTTTGTTTCTTTTAGTTTCTCTTATTTCTTGTCTTACAAGACTTTGCTTTCCTAATTTAGGTAGATTTCCTTTTTTATTTAGTCGGCTATTGTAAGCCTATATATATAGGCTAAGTTTATTGTTCTGAAAACATCTTATTATTATCAATTAAACAATTATTATCTTGATTATTCAATCAGATTTTTATCAAGTTTCTTACGAAACTTAAACTCTATTCGTATCTCCAGCAACTTGTTTGCTTTCGACGCTATCAATCTACATTAGTTGATACCACAACCGACGCTTTTAAATTTTTATCTAACAACCAATCCTTAAACCGAATATGCAACTCAAACCCTAAAAACCCTTTCTCAACAACTTTTAGTTTTATTTTTCAGAAAAGTTCAATGACAGATAAACCACTTATGAAAGCAGATCTTGTTGAGCTTGAAACTAATATAACAAACATAATTAAATCTTTCATCATCACAGAGCTTAAAACAAAATTTGAAACAAGTATAAATTCTCTCGAGAAAAGGCTTGGAACTCATGAAGAATACATGATCATGATAGCCAAACATGTTGGAATGGAAGATAAAGACATGTCAGGATTGTTCGACGATAAAGAAGAAAAGAAGGAAGATGAAACAAAGTACGTAAAAAAAATATTCTTTCTTTCCGAAAACTGATATTCCGGAAAAAAATTTACGTGAACTTAAATAAAAGAAGCAGTTCGTATATTTTCTAGATAGTCCAAGTAAAAAACTAGCAGTTTTGAATTCGACAATTTCTGGAATTGTTCTACGACGCTTAAGTGTTGTGTCATTAATAATTTCGCTGAAAAATTATCATTGCGAGATTCTGATCCTACATCTTGCCTCTTCTCATATCTTTTCTGCGAAGTAGAGAATGATGTGAGAAATATCGCAGTTATTTTCCTCTTTATATTCTGCATTTATTACACGTATTCTTTCTTCCATTTATTTCTCGACACGTCTTTTGTAACCGTTATTTTTTAACCTCTTATATCTTTCCGTATTAATCGTGTTTATTTTCTCGAGGAAAAATTCCCTCTATATACATTCCTTTTCACTCTCTTCTTCTTTCCTTTTATTTTCTCTGCAACTTCATCGTTTTTCTGCAAATTCCATTATTGCAACTTTTCTTCTTTCTTCTTCAACCTTTTTAAGCTCTTCTTCATCTTCATACTATTTCTTCTGCAAATCTTCATAGTTCATAATTTTCTTCGAAACAATCTCCCTGCTATTATCTTCCATGGACTCATCAAGGTTAGTTTTCTTTTTTCTTCTTTATGAGTTTTTCTGAAATTGATATTGTTTATTGCCTTTGCTGAAATTGATCTTGTTTATTGCCTTATTTGATGTTGTTTATGTGATTCCCATACTCTTGTTATTTTAGCAAAAGCGGCTCCAACACTAGATTTACAGTTCATAACCCTAACATTCCCAAATCGCAGCATAAAGTTGTTGCACATAAAAGAAAATCTGCGAATGAGAAGGTAGTAAGAAACATTATCCTTTTCTAATAACAATATTATTGCCTCTGTTTCTTATCTGGATTGTAATTCGCAGGGTGATAAAGATTTCAATAAACCTCTCAAGAAATCTCGCCACCTTAAAATTATTCCAACCTCTGTTCCCTTTCACTTACTCATCTCTTCTAAATCTCATGCGACATCTTCGCAGGATAAACCTTTATCTCCAATTTGTGAAAAATCTGCCTCAGACTTCATTTCTTCAGCTGACCTTTTAATGACTGAAACATCCCCTGTTGATCCTGCTGTGAATCAAACTTCTTCTCTTCCCATTGAGAATATTTCTCAACCTTCTATCTCTACCAGTTCTCTACCTCAGTCTCTTCCTCTTTCGAAAGAAACTGTGGAAGAGATAGATACTTCCTTCAAAGTCTTATCTGAGGTTCTAGATGATGTCAAGAAGTCTTCTACTGATCCTATCAAGTCTAATGTTTGCGAAATTCTGAGCAAGCATTTGGGTTCTGATAGAGCTGCTTCGCAGACAGCTTTGGAAAAAGAATGTAATGCTCTTCGTCTCGAAAATCAGAAGCTTCAGAATGTTTTACTGGATCGTGACAATCTTCGCAAGAAGAATGATGAATTGAGAGGTATAATTTTCTTATCTGTGTCTTGAATTTTCCTTTTTAATGGTTTTATCCTTCCCATACTTAATTATCCTTGAAATCCCTCTTTCGTATGTTAAGCTTTAAACCAGAAACGAATAATAGAGAGATACCAATTTGAATCTGCTGTTGAAGAAGCCCGTGTTGATAAAGAAATTTTGATGGATCAATATAACCAATTAGATAACCTTTATTCATATTCTCTTGATCATATAAATAATCTTACCAATGAAAATACCCAATTAATTCAAAGACAAGATTTATTAAGTAATGAAGTATCTCGTCTTTCTTATTCTTTAACTAAAGCTAATTTGGGGATGGAAACTTTATCAGATGAAAATAAAACCTTATCCCAAGAGAAGAGAACTTATTTAAATAAGATGGCGATATCCTCGCAACAGCTTAGTGTTCTTCAAAAAGTATGTGATGACCAAGAGCAATCTCTTCGCTCTTTGAGAAATGAACTTAAAGAAGTAACAGAGTCATCCCTCGCTGAAAGAGATACACTCATTCAAGGTAGAATAGCTTTTAGTGTAAAGGCAAATCAGCTTAAAGAACAATATTCCAAATTAGAAGAATCTTATTCTTCTCTTGCGAAGAAAAATGCCTTTCTTATTTCTAAAGAGAAAAATCTTCAGTCTCGACTTAAAGGTTTAGTTGGAGATAAATTTGATGACGCGATAGATCGTTGGGAGAATAGTTGTCTGTCTTTGATTCAACACCTTATTTCGCAAAAGGAAGGTAGTCATAATAGTTTGTCTGTCTTAATTATCTTTTCTTTGTTATATCTCTCTGAACTCTTTATATTAATGAAATTTTGTATTCTATCTTTCGCAGAGTCCGAGAAGAATCTTCATTCTTCTATTTCTGTTTTGGAGGCTAAATATGCCAAAATTCGCAAAGAAAATGCATTGCTTGTCTCTACTCTTACTGGTTCTCGCGATCGAGCGGAAAGAAGACTTGATTATCTTGCTTATTTTAAGGATATTCAAGATAGGAATCATCAGAGAGCACTTCTTCGCCAAGTTCATCTCCGGGCTGGAGTCCTTGTAAATGACATTTTATTATCCAACTCTCTTCCTCATACATCAATTGATCCTTTAGAAGTAGATGACGATGAAGTTCCTCGTCCTGCTGATAGTGATTATGATTACGAAAGCGGTGCAGAGGATAATTTCTTGGAAGATGAAGAAGAGGTTCCTTCTAAAGAAGTATTTGCTGGTGTTAACCAGAATGAGAAAGAAATTTCTCCTGAAGAAGTAATTGCTGGCGATAATCAAGATGCTAGTCATGGCGAAGATCAAAACCGAAATGAAGGAGAGGCTTGCGAGAATATTGGCGAAGAATTTCTGTCATCTCCTGCTACTGAAATTAATACTGAAGCTTGAGCTTCTTATCTAGCTTTGTTTTCTTGAACTGTCTTATTTTTATCACTTTTGAGAGTTACATTTTTCAACCAACTTTAGAGTCAACTTTTCCTTTTAATATTTTGTTGATAAGAAAGATAATGCTTCTTGTGTATTGATTCTCATACTTTCCTCTCATTATATTTCTTGGAAAATAAAAAATAATATGTTACGAATACTTATAATTAATTTGTTTTATCATATCGTCTTATTTTGCCTTCCTAATTAAAGGTCTTATTATGCCACCTCTTGTCATTGCGACAAAATCGCATGACGTCCTTGCACTTTCATACAAAAACCCATTGATCTTGCCTTAACTTTTTCTTTTGTATTATGACCTCTTCAGGAATGTTGCGACAATATGACAGGCCTAAATATTTTTGCGAAAATAAAGCCCTATGACATTGCCGTATTGCGACGAAATCGCAGGACGTCTTCGCACTTTCATGTGGAAACCCATTGATCTCGTCTTATCCTTTTTTTTTGTATTATTGCCTCTTCAGGATTGTTGCATAAATATGACAAGTCTTAATATCCTTGAGAATAAAAAGCCTCATGACATTTGCGTCTTAAGACACATATCAGCTCCCTATTGGAGGGTGCCGCCCTTATCTCCCCCCTGGTTGCCCCTTCAAGAAGGCGTACTTCTACCATACAAGGTTAGCTCCTCCCATCCAGTCTTAACAACAACCAGTTGTTTTCGCAGCCTCTTATCCCTTTTACCTATAGGGCTTATGGTTACGAGACTGCACCCTAAGTGGGGTTTTCTTCAGGACGAGTGCAGTATAAGCCAAGACTTGTCAAGAATGGCAAGGTACGCTTCAAACGTCCCTGGAACTCTTGACTCAACCGTGTACCTCGGCGCCTTAATCAGATCTGCACTCCTTGGAAGAGTCCTTATTACCTTAGTCACCCAACCCAAGTCATATGCTTAAGCTGAGAATCCAAGGTGCCTCTCCCGGATGGGCTTTATTGACCCCAAATCTCCATGACTCAGGTTCCGGTGGCGGTGTAGCCTTTCCCTGAGCCATGCAACAGGTACCCCCTAATATGACGTACTTTAGGCCTTACATTTGTCTCTTGCGAAATTTTATTCGCGAACTAAGGTGTACGCCATAAAGGTTCGCCCCTTTCTTTTATGTCATTGTTCTGTAATTATCTCTGCGAAAATTTCGCACATCATGATATTGTTTTGATATGAGTAATCTTGCAATTATTCTTTCAAAATCCATAACTTCTCAAAGCTTCTTACAGATAATATTTTTTTAAGTACAACCTGTTCCATGGTCTGTCTAATCTATGACCAACATCTCTTCCTTATGGATCCATTAATCTATAAGCTCCTGTTCCAACTATCTCCTTAATGATGTAAGGTTCATCCCATTTTTTCGCTAATTTTCCACCATTTTCTCGCTGATATATAGGTGTTTCTCGCAGAACTAAATATCCTGGTTGAAATTCCCGTATTTTGACACGTTTATTATATTCCCGGGCTAGTCTTTGCTGATAATTCTCCATATGTTGTAAATCTTTTTCTCTTGTTTCGTCTAACTCATCAAGTTTATTAAAATCAAGCCCGCACTAAGATTTTTCTCCCAAGCTTCTCTTTTTGTTTTCGGAATAACAACTTCTGTTGGTAACACTGTTTCAACTTTGTATGTTAAACAAAAAGGTGACAATCCAGTAGCTTCTCTTCTAGTTGTATTATAAGCCCATACTGCATTATGTACTTGTTCGCACCATGCTCTGTGATGTCCTTCCAATTTCTTCTTTAATATATCTGCAATTGTTTTGTTTGTTGCTTCTACTTTCCCATTAGCTTGTGGATACAAAGGAGTAGATTTTCCACATTTTATCTTGAATGCATTAAGTAGCATTTCTATATTCTGTCCTTCAAATTGTTTCCCATTATCAGATACCAACTGTGCAGGAATTCCGAATCTGCAAATGATATTTTCGAATATGAATGTAAAGATATCTTTGTCGCGAATATGGTGTACTGCCTTCACTTCTGTCCATTTTGTGAAATAATCTTTGCGACTATTAAGCATCTTCTTTGTCCAGATCCTGGTAAAAATGGCCCCACAATATCTAAGCCCCACTTTCCAAAAGGCCATACACTAGTTGAAGATGACAATGGTACTCCGGGTGCATGTATTTTTTTTCCCATACCGCTGACAATCTTCGCAACGTCTTGATATTTGTTTTGCATCTTCATGCATGTATGGCCAGTAATAACCTTGCGTTTTTGCTCTATGTGCCAAATATCTTCCTCCACTATGATTGCCAACATCCCCACTATGTAACATTTTTAGCACCTTTTCTCATTCCTCTCGTGTCAAACATCTGAGTGATGGTCCATTAAAGGACTTTCGGTATAACAATCCATCTCTTAATTCATAATTCGTTGCACGGCTTTTTAACTTGTGTGTTTCCAATCTATTTCTTGGTGTTTCTCCTTTCGCCAAATATGCATGAAGTTCCATTCTCCAGTCTGCGATATTGTTCATTTGTTCTTCTTTTTCATTGTCTATTATCATCACGTCCACGTCTTCTTCTTCTTTATTGATTGATGGTGACAAAAGTGTTTGTATTTTTATGCATATCGCAGTTGGATCTGTCATCATGCTTGATATGAAAGCAAAAGCATCTGCGAGTCTGTTATCCTTTCTTGAAATGTGCCTCCATCTTATCTTTGAGATTTTCGCTGACAATTCTTCAACCAGCTTCTTGTATTTCTTCAAGGATGGTTCATTTGTAGTATACTCTCCCTTTATTTGGCGAATAACTAGATGTGAATCACTAGTGATCCTGGCATTTTCTAGTTTCATTTCTATTGCGAATCTTAAAGCATGTACCACAGCTTCATATTCTGTATCATTATTAGTGGATGCAAATTCCAATCTGAATGAAAAATCCATCTTTATTCCTTCTGGCGAAATTAAAACAATTCCTACTCCATTTCCTTCTCCATTTGATGATCCATCTACCAATATCTCCCATCAATTTGGTTCTGTTAACAAATCTTTTGGATCTCCATATTCTTCTTCTACCTCCATCATTTCTGCTACTGCTTCATCTTCTTCTAAAGGAAATTCTGCCAAAAAATCTGCAACAACTTGTGATTTTAGTGAAGACAAAATTTCAAATTTAATATCAAAGTGGCCTACTTGTACGTTCCATCTCTCCACTCTTCCTGATCTTTTAGAATTCTTCATCACTGATTCAATTGGTACCTTTGTTAATACCTTTATATTGTGTGCTTGAAAGTATATGCGGAGTTTAAATGATGCATAAACTAATGCTAAAATTAACTTTTCAATCTTTGAGTGATTCTTCTTGGCACTATTAAAAGTTTTGCTAATGTAATAAATGGGTTTCTCCACTCCTGCGTCTACTCGCAATAACACAGCACTTAATGCATGCGACGTCGTCGCAAGATAGATCAATAATTCTTCTCCTGATTCTGCTTTTTGTAAAATAGTTGTATTCATAAGATGTTCTTTGATTCCTTGAAAAGCTTTTTCACATTCATCAGTTCATTTAAATTTCGCACCCTTCTTGAGTATATAGAAAAAATATTTGCATTTGTCTGATGATCGCGAAATAAATCTCCCCAGCGAAGCTAGAAGCTCATTCAACTTCTGCACATCTTTTATTGTTGCTGGTATTGGCATGTCACGAACTGCTTGCACTTTTTCCGGATCAACCTGTATTCCTTCCTTTGATACAATGTAGCCTAAAAATTTTCCCGAAGCAACTCCAATAGTACACTTCTCAAGATTCAATTTAATGTTATATTGCCGCATTTGTTCAAAAATCTCCCTCAAGTCTTGTACATGGTCTTTAGCTTATTTACTCTTTACTAACATGTCGTCCACGTATACTTCCAATGTTTTGTGTATCCATTTTGCGAACACCTTCTCTACCATTCTTTGATATGTCGCTCCCGCGTTTCGCAAACCAAATGGCATTTTCGTGTAACAATATAAACCTCTAGGGGCAAAGAAAGCAGTATGTTCTTGATCTTCTTCAGCGAGAGGGATTTGGTTATACCCTTTGTACCCATCTAAAGATGATATCCTATCATTTCCTGCTGCGGATTCCACCATTTGAGGAATATCTGGTAACGGAAAACTATCTTTGGGGCAAGCTTTGTTTAAATCAGTGAAATCTATGAAAATCCTGATTCATTTGTTTTTCTTTGGGACAATGACCATATTCGCTATCCATTCTGGGTATTTAGCTTCTCTTATAATTCCTGCCTCAAGCATTTTATGTAGTTCTTCTTCTATTTGGGAATGGTAAGTTGTTGCAATTTTTCTTATTCTCTGTTTAAATGGTCTCACATTTTTGTTAATCTCCAATTTGTGGCATGCAATTGATGGATCTATTCCTGGTATCTCATCCATGCTTCCTGCGAAAATATCTTTATATTCTCGCAACAAGTTAACAGTTCTTTATTCTTCTTCTATATCCATTTTGGTTCCAATTCTTAACATTAGAGGCTCCTCTATAGTACCAACGTTTATTTCTTTTGTTGGTTCTGCGGCAGCGTAACTGGGTTTAGGTTCTCCCATTGGTGTTGGTTCTTTTATTGTTTTTATGGGTCCTTCTCCTTCTTCCGAAATTTCGCTGGGTATTCATTTGCCTTCTTTTGCCCTTATCATATATACTCTAAATTCTTCTTCCTTCTTTGCTTCCTTTGCCAATTTTCTGCGAAATTGTTTCTTTTTTGCTTGTCCTTCATAATGTTTTACTTCAATTTGATGACATAATTTCGCATTGTCAACATCTCCTCTGATTTCGCCTATTCCATTTGGAGTGGGGAATTTAATACATTGATGCAACGTTGATACCACAGCTTTTATCGCATGTATCCATGATCTTCCTAACAACATATTATATGGCGATTCCATATCCACCACGCACAATGTTACATGTGTTTCAATTTCTCCAAGTGGAATTCGTACCACTATCTCTCCTTTAGGTTTTGTTGTGGATTTTCCAAAGCCGCGAACAAAATATGTTGAACTGGACATTTCTTCATCTTTAAATCCCATTCCCCGGAATGCGTGATAAAATATTATATCAACTGAACTTCCTGTATCGATTAATGTTCTGTTCAACATCCATTCTCCTGTGGATTTTATTGTTGTCTCCTTCTCTTTTCGTGTAATAGGCACTGTGATGACCAACGGAGATGTGTGGTTCAAATTTTCTTTTGGTATTTCTTCCGCCATGAATGCAATTTTTTGCTTTTCCCAATCTTTCAAGGGTGATATTTTTTCTACCGCCATAACTTTCCTTCCTTCAAAATTTCGTTTATGTATTCTTCCTTTGATGTTTTCATGGAATTCATTAATCATCGTTTTTGTTATCATATTACACTCCAATCTTTTTCCATTTTCACTAATTCTATTCATATTTCTTCTAACTGATTCATTGATTTGTTTAATCACTTTCTTGACTTGAATATTCTCAATCAACAATCTTCAACTTTCGATCTTCAAGTCCCTGTTTCTAGCGCCATTATGTAGTTGCAGGAAATCCTACACTATACTCTTCATGTAATTTCATTATTAATCAACTCATTTTAGGTTTGTATTCTTAATTTTATTGATTAACCTTTGGATGTTCTTACAAGAAAAGATAAAGAATTCAAGAATGATCTCTGCTCTAAACTTTCTCTCTCCTATTTATTTGTTTCTTACTCAAAAAAGGATCCTCCCACTTCTTTACAACTCAAATGACTATTTATAAGAAAATACATAGTGGATGACAGCTAATCTGTCCTTTATTTTCGGATATGGTCTGCGACATTCTCGCAACCTTACAAATACTAATTTCACAAACTATCTAATTTTCGCAGGACTATCATATCTTTCTCGTGATCTTAGTTGTCGTCATTTATTTTATCATTTCTGGAATTGTTCTGCGGCGCTTAAGTGTTGTGTTATTAATAATTTCGCTGAAACATTATCATTGCGAGATTCTGATCCTACACCCATTACTCTCTTCCATAATTCTCGGAACAGAATTGGATTGACTATTCTTTTGCAAGTTAGTCTTTCTCTAGTTGGGAACATCGGATCTTGTCTTCGTCTTTACGAAGTTATCCTTTTGATAACCATTACGATTGTGAAAAGGATTCGTACGACGTTTATAGGCAAATCTAGGTTTATCATAGCACTGGTTCCCTTGCCTAAAGGTTGGACAATTACAACCTGTAACGTTAAGAGGATCAGTCTTAACATATGATCTTGGTTTCACAACTTCTTGTGATGCCCAAACAAGAACATCATGAAGTTTCTCATTCCTTATACGTAAACGACATCTCCTTTCCAGGTGACCTTTATTTTCGCAATAGTGGCAAACATAAGGAATGTTCTTACCTCGATCCATGCGTGCTATCTTTAGAGGTTGATAAACTTTGCTCTTATGAACCTTAACTGCAGGTGAAGGTATTTTACTTTTGCCATCAGTGGAAACCTTTTGTTGAGAAGAATCATTAGCCTTGACAAATTTGACCTCTTTGTTAATTTGGAGCATATATTCCCTTATAGCCCAATCCTCGTATATCACGATGATTTTTAATTGTTCCTAGCATAGTGGTTAATTTGCTTGAACTATTATTGAACTTGTTCAAGTCATCTTCCAACATCTTGATTTTATCAGAGCAGCAGAAAAATCAACCTCAAGGCGTTTTCTCGAGCGAGACAAGCACTTTCTCTGTCACCAAAACTAATTTGTTGAGAGTTAAACCTTGCTTCAGATTATGCAAGTTTCTCTTCCAACAAAAAGTTCTTTTGATAAACATTATCACATTCAAGTGACTTCATACGTAGGTTTTCCTCAGAATCCTTGAGGATCGATTTGCAAGAACGATTCGAAAAATAAACACATGCGTAACATCTTCTCAATTTCTTGTTTTCTCGACAGAGAGGAATCAGAAGAGGTGAGACATGAGAAGTTGTAATCTTCTTCATTTTCCATGAATCCAAAAACTTAACATACTTTGAGACTTCCTCATCAACATCTCTATCAATATCTGAATCACCTTCATCAGAAAGTTCATCCAACTGTTCTTCTAGGAGAGTTTCCCAATCAACAGTTTTTACATCAAGAGAATGTTTAGATATTGACTTAGATGTGACAGTTCTCTCAGGTGAATCCAAGCTTTTAGAATCATCCGGTAATTTCTGAACTGGTACGTTATTAGAGATAGACTCGTCCATAATCAGATCGCTACAAACACAGACTTATAAGGTTTTTAACGTGTTTGCCTACTCTGATACCAATTGAAAAAGCGGGGGTCTAACAACACCACCCAATATTTCGTTTAGCAATCTGTATGGACTAACTTCGAAATACTTTGCTAGAGAATCAACTAGATAGTTAGACTCAATCTAGATAAAAGTATCTCAAGGAGTTAATATCTCTCTCTTGATTTGATTTTTTACTCAAGCTAAAAACAATAGCGAGTCTTTATCAAATACAAGGAATAACTTGGACGGTACCAAAGACCAATGTCCAAGTGTTAATCAATGAAATCAACAACCACAAGGTCAGATCTCTAATCGATTAAACTTTAACGCACAACATGTATTATTTCAATTATAAAGATGCGGAAAATGAAATAACACAGACACCAGAAATTTTGTTAACGAGGAAACTGCAAATGCAGAAAAACCCCGGGACCTAGTCCAGATTGAGTACACACTGTATTAAGCCGCTACAGACACTAGCCTACTCCTAGCTAACTTCATACTGGACTATAGTTGAACCCCAATCAGTCTCCCACTAATTCAAGGTACAGTTGTACTCCTACTCCTCTGATCCCAGCAGGATACTGCGCACTTGATTCCCTTAGCTGATCTCACCCACAACCAAGAGTTGCTGCAACCCAAATTGCAGACTTTATAATAAACAAATCTATCTCACGCAGAAAAGTCTATCAAAGGATAAATCTGTCTCCCACAGAAAAACCCTAGGTTTTTGTTCCGTCTTAAGATATGAAATCAAGGTGAACAGGAACCAATTGATAATCCGGTCTTATATTCCCGAAGAACAGCCTAGATTAATCAATCACCTCTCTACAATCCTTCCTGACTACACAAGAGGATTGTCGAGGAATCACAAACAATGAGACGAAGATGTTTGTGACTTCTTTATCTTGCCTATCGGAGAACTCTCACGATCTCAAGTCAATCAATCGATTGTACTCGTACGATAGAAGATGCAAGATCAGATCACACAAATACGATAAAGTACTATCGGTCTGGCTTCACAATCCCAATGAAGTCTTTAAGTCGTTAACCTGATTTTAGAGAAGAAAATCAAAGGTAAATGGAGATAGACTCTAGCGGGCGCACTAGTAGCACACAGACGTGTGGGGATTAGTTTTGCACAATGCTAGATGTCTCCTTTATATAGCCTTCAAATCAAGGTTTTGCATTAGTTACAAAGCAATCCTTATTCACCGTTAGATGAAAACCTGATTTAAATTCAAGCTAATATTTCTCAACCGTTAGATCGAAAAACCTAGCTTGTCACACGCATTTTGGTAAACGTTTACTGGGTTCGTGAAAACCATGCCCAAACGTGTACGTGTATGTTGGTTCAACATAGTAACCCAAAAAGGTCAACCATATGAGCATTTCATATTAACCTTGTTCTTCTCCACCATAACTAGTTAAATTGACTCAAACGAACTAGTTAATGAGTTGTTCAATTGCTATGAGATCTTATGTAACTACACAAGACATAATTGAAACAAAGATGATTCGATCCGATTGAATCGGCTCATGAACTTTACAGCCACGGTTTGCATAAAGCATTCCTTAATAATTTAAGTTTCATGTTCAGAGCACATCTTTAGATCATAACCTCTTAAGTTCACAAACAAGTTCGCGGACTTAAGTTAATCGGTTGAGTTTTCCAAACTCAGCAGAAATTCTCGGAAAGAGAACTTACGCCAGTTCGCGGACTGGGTTCGCGGAATGAGTTCGCGGAATGAGTTCGCGGACTTAGCACACAAACGAGTTTTGGAAAATCCAGCAGAAATTCTCGGTCGAGAACTTCCGTCAGTTCGCGGACTTGGCAAGCCAATTCCACAATCCTCCCGATTTCTCTTGATCAACAAAGTTCGAAAACTTCGGTTCAAGGAATACATGGTTATGAAATCTAAACTCTTATTTCAATCATCGAGACATTCTCAGAGGATTCTATGTAGCCGTTATTCACAGACCGATTCATGTCAGAGCAATTCTTAAAGTGATTGAAACTTTTCATGACTTTCGTCACTAGGTGAAGATAAACTTGATCAAAGCGAAACGCTTTACCAGCACATGATTTCGAGATATAGATAGGTGAGATATACTCGGCTCAAAATATCAAATGTGTATGATCTAGTCTATATAGCATACGACTTTTGTCTCATAAGAAGTAGGAGATAGAAGAGATAGACTTTTGAGTGATAGATAAGTTCAAGTCTCCACATATCTTTTTGTTGATGAAGTTCCACGGTTACTCGTATAGATCTTCGTCGTTGTATGATGAATCGCCATGAAGTCATTGAGATCAACTACACTTTTCTATCCTAGTCCGAGACTTATCTATGTAGGCTAGAAATCAAGATTTATAGTTTTGATCCCTAACATTGACAAACATGCTTGAGATAGCAATGCATGCGAGGTTGACCGAGCTATGCTCTAACACCTTCTTTTCTCGTAAAAGTAAGGTCGCACTTGTTATTCTTTCGGGAATGAAATCAAATGGAGGAGAGTTGTTTTGAACTTGCGCTTAATTTCCATATCTTTGTGGGGAGTGCAGTTGTGGAATATTTGAGGAGTTATCTTGTATCTTTATAAACTCCGTGATGAATGCATTTAGCTTCGGCTTTATGATTGCATCTAAAACAAGTTGATATGTACTTTTCTTTGGTCTTGAAGTGTCTCCATGAAAATTTCATTAGGATCCCGTTTTCGTACCTTTGCCAATTTTATTGACAAAAAGGGGGAGAATTAATATGTAGTTCACACTACAAATACATATGGTTTTCAGATCATTATGTAAGGAGGAGTAGTTTTCATGTTGATATGAAAGTATCGACTGATGGGGAGTAATACATATCACCATAGTATTGGTGTCAAAGTTGTGATACAATTGAACTTTGATACTATGTAATAATACTATGACACTGTATAACAATGATCGAGAGCTTTTGTTTTCTCATTTTTATGGCTACGGATCTTCAACAACTATGATGCTGAACTGAACATCTATGGAATCATGGGAGTATTTGGAAAAGACGAAGTTTTCGAGTAATGTTGAAGCACCAAGGAGACCAAGCATGTGGACGAGAAGCTACAAAGTTTTATCTATTTTGTATTCCATATGTATTGATAGTTTTGTCACTAAAATCGACAAAGGGGGAGATTGATAGAGCATTGCTCGGTCGAACTCGCAAGCGTTGCTATCTCAAGCTTGTTTGTCAAATTTAGTTGTCAAAACTATATGTCTTGATTTCTAGTCTACATATAGCTAAGTCTCGGACTAGGATAGTTAAGTGTAGTTGAGCTCCAGACTCCATGGCGATCATCTTACGAAGACGAAGAACTACTCAAGGAACCAATGGAACTTCATCCGACTAAAAGGTATGTGGAGACTTGAACTTATCTATCACTCAAAAGTCTATCTACTCTATCTCATACTCTTGAGACAAAATTCATATAAGTATGATAGTTTTGATACATACACATTTGCTATTTCGAGCCGAGTTTACTCGCCTATCTTTTTCTCGAAATATGTGTTGGTAAGCTTTCACTTTAACCATTTTTCATTTTTACCCGTGACGAAAGTCATGATGACGTTTCAATCTTGAAAATGGCTTTGATGGAGATAGTTGTGAATAACGACTATTATAACATTATAGAAGAATGTTTCAATGATTGAAATGTAGAGTTGAGATTACCATCTATGGATATAAGCATATATAGTGTGTTCGCACATTAGTGTATAAATCCATGTACCGGAAACCAAGTGTGTGCATATGTGTGCATACGGTATTGGTAAAGGAGACAGGTTGGGTACGCGTACTGGCGGAACTTTTCCTCCCGGAAAATTCTGCTGAGTTTGGAGTTTACGAACTCATAAACCAGTCACCTTAGGTACGCGTACCCGTACGCGTTCTGGCGGAACTTTTCTACCCGAAAAATTCTGCTGAGTTTGGAAACCAAAACCAACTCAAATCCGGTAGCTAACGTATGCATACCCGTACACATACCCAAGCTGGTTATTTCTCAAATCGGTAGTTCATTAACTTAAAACAATAAATTATAAGGAATGAAATCTTTGCAAACCGTGGCTATATTATTCATGAATTGATTCAAATGAATCAAACCGATTTTGTTTCAATTGTGTCTATGAATAAATACCTAAGCAATTGAACAACTCTGCAACTAGTTCTTATGAGTCATTTGAACTAGTTATGAGAAAGATGAATACGATAAATATGGAAGTGCTCATATGGATAACCATTGGTTTAGTATTTGTGAACCAACTAAGTGTACACATTTAAGTACGGTTACTCAAACCTAAATGCAATACATTTCATTTGTGTGTGACAAGCTAAGTTTCGATCTAACGGTTGGAAGATATTAGCTTGGTTGAATCAGGTTTTTCATCTAACGGTGAATTTTGAATGCTTTGTTACTAAGCTAACATAGATTGCAAACCCTGATTTGAAAACTATATAAGGAAGAACTCTAGCAACTGGAAAAACTAATCCCCACACCTCCTGTGTGATACTAGTTGGTTTTGATAGAGTCGATTCTCCTTTAACCTTAGGTTTCTTCTCGAGACCCGGTAGGTTAACGACTTAAAGACTTCATTGGGATTGTGAAGCCAGACGAAACTACTTCTCTTGTAGTTGAGCGATCTGATCTTTCCATTTTCTATCGTACGAGTTCAATTGAATAATTGACTTGAGATTATATCTCCGATAAGGCAAGATAAACAGAAATCATAAACATCTTCGTCTCATTGTTTGTGATTCCACAATATCTTGTTTCACTACCATACGATTAAGATTATCGTGAGGTGATTAATAATACTAGGATGTTCTTCGGGAATATAAGTCCGGGTTATCAATTAGTTCATGTTCACCTTGATTTCTATCAAAAGACGGAACAAACTCTTAGGTTTATCTGTGGGAGACAGATTTATCTAATATCATAGACTTTTCTGTGTGATACACATTTGTTTATTCAAGTCTTCGACTTTGGGTCGTATCAATTCTTAGTTGTGGGTGAGATCTGCTAAGGGAATCAAGTGCGTAGTATCTTGCTGGGATCAGAGACGTAAGGAGCGCAACTGTACCTTGAATCAGTGTGAGATTGATTAGGTTTCAACTACAGTCCAGACCGAAGTTAGTTTGTAGTAGGCTAGTGTCTGTAGCGGCTTAATACAATGTGGTGTTCAATCTGGACTAGGTCCCGGGGTTTTTCTGCATTTACGGTTTCCTCGTTAACAAAACTTCTGGTGTCTGTATAATTTTTATTCCGCATTATATTTTGTCATATAATTGAAATATCACGGGATGTGCGTTATATCGATCAATTGTGAAATCCAACTTGTGGTTGTTGATTGGAAATTGATTGATCCTTGGATATTGGTCTTTGGTACCATCCAAGTTTTATCTCTTGTATTTGATAAAGATTCACAGATTTCTATTTGTTTGAGTATAAATCAAATCGAGAGATAGAGATATTAACTCCTTGATATACTTTTCATTAAGATTGAGTCTGACAGTCTAGTTGATTCTCTTAAAAGTATATTAGAGTTAGTCCATACAGATTGATAATCGAAATATTGGGTGAGGTTGTTAGACCCCCGCATTATCAATATTACCTACTTAGACTTTATCCTCATGTTATCTTCAAAGCTGAACCAAAATCTCGATACATCCCAAATTCAATTAATGAAATTTCGTGCAAGATTTGAATATCGACTACATCTATGTTCCATAACCTCTCTTGAAAAATTGGGTTATGATCCCCAACCTTACAGGATTCCCATTTCCTTGCACACTTTTGTGTTAAGATGATATTTTCAGACACTTTTACGTTTTCTTTATTTACACAACAAAAATTACATAGCACTAACGAAAGAGTGTCTCCAGTAATCAATTCAGAGACATATCTATGTATCTATCCTATATGTAAAAAATGATAGACAATGGCTAGTACCTGTTTGCTCAATTCTCTAATAGAGACGAGTAGCCGTCGAAAACCATCGATTTCATTTTAAAACCAACATCAATTCTCTTATTAACAGGAAGAAATAATGAGTGGTTGAGCAATAATCTTTCTGTGTTGATAAAAGAATAAGGGGGATTAAATTAAAAAGTAAAGAAGAAAGGAAACAAAGGGAATAAACTTCTAGGTTTTTGGTCCGCATGAATACGATGATGATTTGCAGAAGGAGGATAGTCAGATTTAACAGACAATTTAACCTTCACGATAGACGTTAGTTTGACCATAGTTAATTTAACAGTCAATAGTGAGTTACGACCCATATGCATTAACTACATGTTCTACGACCCAGACCCTAATATAGCCAAAAACATATGATCCTTTTACAAAATATCTCAAAAAACAAAGACATTTGTGAGAACTTCATCAACAAAAAGGAATGTGAAGACTAATCCATCCCATTTACTCACGACATTTACCGTTCGATCTTATGAGACTATGTCATATGATTCTAGTAGACTTAATATTGCAAAAAAGAAATTTCGAGTTCAAGCTTGTTTTAGTTAAAATCTCCAAAATATGATTCAAGTAATGGATGTTCTAGATCCTTGACAATCTTAGTTAAAAACAATATATGGCTTAAGAACTATTTTTGTTTCAAGTTGATCATTTGGAAATTTCCCAAGCAAAAATGCATATTGAATATGGCTATTGGGAATGTTTCAAATCATTTATGTGATAAGAAGAACTTTTTGGAGATAGGTAAACATAATTGTATACTACTAAAGTCAGTCTGAATTCCGCAGGATGTATAGATTCGTAAACAATGTCATCTGAGTTCATGAATTAGGTAGGTTTGCGAACCCGATTTGCAAACCCTTACTATCTGACTTTTGTGAACTGCCAAGGTTTGCAATCTTGGTTTTCAGACCCTTGTGGCATGATTTTCGCGAATTTCCAAGGTTTTCAAATCCTTGTGGCGTGACTTCGCGAACTGTCTAGTGGTTTGTAAACCCGCTTTGCAAACCAATCCAGTTCCAGTATAGCAAAAGTGCACGAACTATTTTATAAGTTTATGTTCGACTTTGCGATAATTCTCGTAGAAACTTCTAAGAGAACTTTCTTCACTAAATCACTTTGTGTCTGAGGATCATTTATTAAGTCCCGGGTGTTATTGAACACCATCAGGTGCTTGTAAGTTCAAAGGCTACTGATCCCTTATAAACCGTCATTGTGCACGGTTCTAACCATAACGCATATTCTTCTGTGTAATTTAAAGGTGTAATTATCACATGCTTACAAGAATTCCTAATATGTATTTTATCTAAACTGATAAAGTGTTTGCCTTGGATCTCAAGTTATCTTAGCTTGAACTCAAAGCTACCTAGAGCCTTGAAAATCTATAAATACAGAGACTTTTGCAACCGGATTTTTCAATCCTTGGTACTCTTGTGTCCTAGTTTCTAAGCTAGAGTCATCCTCTATAACCTAGGTTTCCTCTGAGAAACATAATTAGGTTACTATTATGAAGACTATACCAAGGAATTCGTGAAACCTGGTCAGTCTATTTTTTACATGATAGTTCTTTATCTTATTGATCTTCGAGGTTTTCAGTAATCTCAGATCAGAAATGAGATATATAGAAATCACAAATTTCTCTTCATCTTGGACTTTGTGATTCCTCCAGAAAGATATCTGAACTCTTCTTTGATTTGTTTGGATTGTTCTTGAGAGATGGTTACTGATCCATGCTTCTCTGTTAATTAAGTATAAGTGTTCCAGATTCGTGAGGTTTGCTGGACTTTGTCTACTGCAAACAGATTTCCAAACCTAGATTAAAAAATCAAAAGAAAAATCAAATAAGCTTATCTGTTAGAGGCAGATTGGTATCAAAAGTATTCATTGAGGTTGAAGCAATTCTTAGACTGTAAAGGGCGTCAGCTAAGGGAATCAGGTGCATAGAATCTTACGGGGTTCAAGAGGCATAAGGAACACAAATAAAATGAATTGTTTGGAGGGTTAGTTAGATCTCAATTACATTCCAGTTCGAAGTCTGAGAGCAGGCTAGTGTCTATAACGGTTTAATACAGTTTGTTATTTAAATTTGGACGAGGTCTCAGGGTTTTTCTACAGGTGCAGTTTTCCTTGTTAACAAAACTTATGGTGTTTGTTATTTTTCCGCTTTCGCATTATGTTGTTTTATCTTTATAATTGGAATAACACAAGTAGTGCGTACTCAATCTAGATAGTTTAAGTCCTTATTAATTGAGATCAAAAACATGAGTTTCTCTTGTTGAATTCGCATCTTGAAAGAAAGGTTGTAAGTCTCATACTTTTTAGAATTCAGATCCTCTTAATTCAGATACGACTAGATTGATCTTGGATATTGATTTTTGAGATTGTCCAAGAACTCTTCTACCCAATCAAGTTCACGAACACTTGGTTTAAACATATATATTATTTAGTGTCTTTTCTTTTGACCTACTTGTGATTGTATTAGGTTTTGTCCATACATGTTGTCGAATGAAAAATTTGGTGGTGTACTTGGTACCCTATCCTTTTCAATATGACTTTGTCAAAATATATTGAAACCAAATTTAGTTTCAACATAAAAATTTATTTGACATTTCACCAACACAAACATTGGTTTCGACGATGATGATGTATCATCATTTTCTGGTTGATTCCACTTTTCGCACAATAATAGGAAACTTGAAAAGACGAGGGTACCCAAATATACCTCAATCTGAAACTTTTCCACCTAAAAGTCCTTTCTACGAAAGTGATTGTCTATGGACTGAGTCGAGACAATATAACGAATCGGTTCACACTTCGTGTGATCGTCTATGGATACGAGATCAAGACAATACGACAACAAGATAACTTGCGTGATTGACTATGGATACAAGATCGAGAGAATACAACAACGAAGTATGATTACTTGATAATAGGTTCGGACTTAACCAAACATTATAGGATTGCTATCAAGTAATTAGGAATTAATATTTGTGTATTTCACTTCTAATTATAATAAAAACAATTATAATTGCGGAAATAGAAAAGTAAAAGACACAGCAAGATTTTGTTAACGAGGAAACCGCAAATGAAAAAAAACCCCGGGAACTTGTCCAGAATTGAATACTGTCAGAATTTAGCTGCTATACAAAATCTAAACCAACTTCGTATAGTTGAGACCAAGCAACTAAACCTATAGTTCACCTAGTTCCCTCAATATCCTTGCGCCTCCAACTTGCAATAAGTCACGCACTTGGAACACTTCCTTTGGTTCGTATTCCAAACGGTAAAGGAACAACAAATTTGTTCGGTAACAACTCTTTTCAACCAAGTGATATGAGTTTGACAAAAGGCTCTTCCGTATCCTAATAAACTCCTTTGTCAGGTTCTTAGATCAATCTATTTAACAACTACCAAAGTAATTGTTTAGACTATGCAATCAATAATAAGATCTGGTCAAGATACTAAATACTGATGTCGATCTACTCAACTAATCAATCCAATCTATCAAAAGATAAACCGATTATAGTTGGATCCCCAGCCGATCAAGTTTTGTGCACACCAAAGATTATGAACTCAAATAAGAAATCTTATTTGTCTTCAAATTTCTTAGATCTTCAATAAACACCTGCACACAAACAACTTGAATCTCTTGTGATCAATCACACACAGAACGGAGTTTGTTAACGATGGATTATCACAACAAGTCTTTATATCTACAAACAGTCTAAAGATCCCCGTCGATACTTCGATCTAGTTTGAGTGAATCTTATATCAGAAGAAAATATTCTCAAGCATAAACAAACTAGGTGCAATCAAAGTTCAACAACCGTTAGTCAATCAAATTAATCGAAAACTAATAATAAACTGCAATTATCTACTTTCCCACCAACGGTACTCGTAGAGCTTCTCAATCCCAAAGAAGTCTTTAAAACGAGCGGTCGTAAGAGATTTCGCCTAATTAGGTTACTTTCCTCTCCGAATAGACGGCTCCACCAGTAATAACACAACTAGGTAGTATTACTGGCTCTGAGGATTAGTTTGATCGAAATGCAAACTTCAATATTTATAGACCAAGGAAGTTTGGACACTAAGAAATTTCCAAAACCGAATATTCTCAAAGATATGCAATAAAGACAAAATCGGTTTTCATAATTACTGGAAATGCTCTGTCCAAATATTGACCGAAATCTCAGTAGAAAATCTCCAATTAGTAAATGCACATTACCAATTTTTATTTTCTAAAGATATGCATTTAATGGCTGGAAATTAAAAGCATATAAAACTAAAAACCTTAATTAAAAGATTCTCAATTTATTTCGATCCGGGATTCTCCTTTAGTTATTAAGGAATATGTTTGAACAATAATAGATAAGAATTACTGCACATGTTGAAAGTATGTCGACATCTTTATTTTGTAAATCCTTTTTCATATTTACAATCTTGGAACCGAATTGCCACACTTCCAAACGAATTTAGAATTGGTTCATCTGATTTCCAAGAACTATGTGATTGATCAAAACATTCAATCACCATTCATGGGTTTAACGGTTATACCAAACAAAGTTTGGTTCTACCTCCAAGTGGCTACCAGGATCGGTCACACTAGTTTCCATAAAATGGCTAACTAAGTACCAGGATCGGTTACCGGTACTGTTTATGGTACTTACTTGTGATCGGTTGCACAAGTTATAGGATCGGTTACACCAATTACTAAAACTTGTTAACCTACTACAAGGATCGATTACACATCTTGTGATTAGTCTCACCAAGTTCTAGGATCGGTTACCCAATGACTAGGAATGGTCACACCAATTACAAATATCGATCATACCATCTCAGGTGATTACTTAAGATTGGTTTCACTAATAAAAGTCATACCGATACATAAGTCAGACATTGTGAATAGTTTTACCAAGATACATAAACAAGTTATGAGCGGTTATACTAAACACACATATTGGTAATCCAAAGATTTGCAATGAATAACAATAACAATAAGCCTAGCGATTTCCCTTTCGATTCATAAAACAAGTTTATGAATTGTACTTCCTTTAAACGAATGTAAAACATTGTTTCCTAGGACGAAATCTTCACCCATACCCATACACATAATCACAATAACATTAATACGATTATGTCGATGTCTTATATACGAAGTTCAAAAGATAGGTGTTATACTTCGTATTATAATTCCTTAATACTACGCCTAACTAGAGTATAATCATTTACAGCTTCGCCGTTATGTTTTCAATATAACACGACTTGAAAGATTTAGGAATGAAACAGTTCAAGTCCAAATATTACTAACCTCAAGAGGAAGGATGATGTCGTCGATGTAGCTCTTTACTTCTTTGCATTCTTCAAGTCTTCGAGTAATACTTGTATATCTCATATCCTAATAACTTTTTAGCTAACCTATACGAGCTTGACTCTAATAAATAATCAAGCGACTCTTTAAATGAGTTTTGGTTCACTAAAATATGACAACCAAACTTGACATACCAACGCTTGGTGGGTTCAACCGAGCTATGCTCTAACAAAATTGAAATAAGAAAATGAGGTGATGGTTTGGTGGTGGCGAAGGAGGAGGCATATGTGCTGTAAGTGCCAAATCTGAACATCGTAGCGGGTTTTGTAGTGGCGGATCTAAACATGATGTAGTGAGAGAAAAATGAAATAAATGTTGGTGGTATTGGTGGGGGACAAGGAAGAAAATAAGGAGACAATGTTGTTAGAAGATACGAAAATGATTGTAATTTTGGTGGTGGTATGGGAGTAGAATGAGGAGGTGGTGGTGGTGGTATGAGAGGAATAGGCGTTGAAAAACAAGAAATGAAATCAAAGAGAGTGGAAGCGATGGAAAATAAAAAATAAAAAAAAAAGAAAAAAGGAAAATAAAAGATAAAAGAGCAGTTATGAATAAAAATAATCTAATTTAATCTTTATAAAGAATTTGGGGTTCTATATCGTTGTTATTGATTACAAAGTTTTAATGAATGTAACTTTCGACTGTTATTTTTTGTATACTATATGTTTGGTCACCTTGATGTTTTACACCATTTATCAATTCCATTTTATTTCGGCATAAAATATTACATGCACAGTGTAACCCAATATAATAGAATGAAACATTTAATGTATCATGATACAAGGTTTGTATTTGTCGACATCAACACAAATGCAAAACTGTATTTCTCATGTTCATGTAGAACAATATTTAAATCTCCCATAGTGAGCCAAAGAAGAGAGTTATTCCTCTCAGTGTATTCTAGCATTTTCCAAGAATTCAGCTTGTCCTTAGTAATATAAGGACTGCCATAATAGCATGTAAATAACCAAGGATTGCCATTGATAGGGGTAATGATATCACTGATATGGTTGTTAGAGAAGTCCATGATAGATAAGTTGATATTATTTTTCCAAGCTAGAGCAATCCCCCAACAAGGCTAACAATCCCTTTTGGTTCCAAAAACCAATAATTAGTGACCCATATTCTATTAAGAACAGGCTTCGGGTTTTTGGATTGTTGTTTGGTTTTAGATATAAAGAATATATCAGGGTTTTGTTTATTTAAAACGTCATTGAGATTTCTACTTGTGTTGTGTTTCCCTGTGCCTTGACAGTTCCATGTCATGACTGTAAAAAATTGTCAAAAATATGACACCCTATGATAAACAAATATGAGGATTAAGTAACCTATGCTACTAAGGATGCATATGTAATTGTTAAACATTTTATAATGAATCCAGGAGGGATGAAGAGTTTTCATGTGACCAGGCTTATGCTTAAAAAATGATTAAAGCATGTAAATTCAGATAAAGGAGTTTAGAGGTTACCTAAGTATGCAAGAACAGATTAACTCCCACAAGGCTGCTAGTAGTCATGTTTGTCAGATCCTCCATCTCCAGATCTTTATCCTGAGTGAAAAGGAAAGGGTACCCAAATATACCTCAAGCTAAAACTTTTCCTACCTATAAGTCCTTTCTCCGAAAGTGATTGTTATGGAATGACTCGAGACAATGCAACTAATCGGTTCACACTTCGTGTGATCGTCTATGGATACGAGATCGAGACAATACAACAACGAAGTATGTTTACATGATAAAAAGGTTCGGACTTAACCAAACACAATAGGATTGCTTATCAAGTAAATAGGAATTAAAGTTTGTGTAATTTACTTTAATTATAATAAAACAATTATAATGCGGAAAATAAAAGTAAATAACACATCAAGATTTTGTTAACGAGGAAACCGCAAATGCAGAAAAACCCGGGGACCTTGTCCAGAATTGAATATTCTCAGGATTAAGCCGCTACACAAAATTAAATCAACTTCGTATAGTTAAGACCAAGCATTTAAACCTATAGTTCACCTAGTTCCGTCTGTATTCCCACGCCTCCAACTTATGAATAAGTCACGCACTTGGAACAATTTCTTTGGTTCGTATTCCAAACTGTAAATGAATAACAAATCTGTTTGGTATCAACTCTCTTCAACCAAGTGATGTGGGTTCGACAAAAGCTCTTATGTTTATCTCAATAAACTCCTTCGTCAGGTTCCTAGATCTATCTTATTCTCAACTACCAAAGGTAATTGTTAATAATTTGCAATCAATGCTTTTAATCACAAAGAATTGCATTGATGTCGATCTACACAACTAATCAATCCAATCTACCACAAGGATAAACCGATTATAGTTGGATCCTCTTATACCTAAACAAGTATTGTGCACACCAAAGATTATGAACCCCAAATCAGAAATCTTCAATATCTTCTTTGTCTTCAAATCTTCTTAGATCTTCAATAAACACCTGCACGCAACAACTTGAATCTTTTGTGATCAATCACGCACAGAACGGAGTCTGTTAACAATGGGTTATCACAAGATCGTCTTTAGAACTAAAAACAAACTAAAGATCCCTGTCGAAACTTTGATCTAGTTTGAGTGAATCTTATATCAGAAGAGAAGATTTTCAAGCATAAACAAACTAGGTGAAATCAAAGTTCAACCACAATTAGTCAATCAAATCAATCGAAAACACAAGATAAATCGCAATTATATAGTTTCTCACCAAAGGTACTAATAGAGCTTCTCAATCCCAAAGAAGACTTTAAACTGAGCGGTCGTAAGAGATTTCGCCTAATTAGGTTACTCTCCTCTCCGAATAGGCGGCTACACCAGTAACAACACAACCGAGGAAGTTTGTTGTCACGAAGGATTAGTTTGCTAGAAATGCGAACTTCAAATATTTATAGACAAGGAAGTTTGGGCACCAAGGAATTTCGAAAACCGAAAATATTCTCAAGATATGCAATATATTCCAAATTCGGTTTCCATAATTCCTGGAAATGCTCTGTCCAAAATAATGACCGAAAATCTCTTTGGAAAATCTTTAACTAGTAAATGCACATTACTAATTCTGGTTTTCCTAAAATAGAATTAAAAACCTTAAATAAAGGATTCTTAACTTATTTATATATCAATCCTGGGATTTTCTTCCTTTAGCTACTAAGGAATAACTTTGAACAATAAAAGATAAACATTACTGTACGTGTTCAAAGTATGTCGACATCCTTACTTTGTATGTCCTCTTTCATACTTACAACCTTGAAACCGATTTGCCACACTTCCAAACAAGTTTAGAATTGGTTCATCTGACTTTCAAGAACTATGTGATTGATCAAGAACACTCAAAAATCATGGTTTAACGGTTCTACCAAAACAAGTTTCGATTCTACCTCCATGTGAGTACTGTGAATAGTCACACTAGATTTCCAAAATTCGGTTGACTAGGTACTAGGATCGGTTCCCCACATATACATGGTATCTAACTTATATGTGTTGCATATGTCCATAGGATCGGTTCCCCTTTGCCTAAAACGTGTTGCACATGTTCATAGGATCGGTTCCCCTTTCTTCTAAAAACTTGTTGCACCTCATACAAGGATCGATTCCCGTTTGTGATGTGTTGCACCTCTTGCTAGGATCGGTTCCCCTTTACCCATATTCGGTCATACACAAATCACAAACTCGATCATACCATCTCAGGTGATTACTTAAGATCGGTTTCACTAATAAAAGTCATACCAATACATAAGTCAGGCCTTTGTGAATAGTTTTACCAAGAACACAAACAAGTCGTGAGCGGTTATACTAAATCACACATATTGGTTGTTCACAAGATATGCAATGAATAACAGTACCCATAATGCCTAGCGATTTCCTTTTCGATTCATAAACAAGTTTATGAAATTACTTCCTTAAAATACATGTAAAACATTGTTTCCTAGGATTAAATCCTCACCTCATACCCATACATAATCAAAATAACATTTAAATGATTATGTCGATGTCTTATCTACAAAACTAAATGGTTAAGCAATAAACTTCATATTGTATTCCTTAATACTATGTCTATCAAGGGTGTTCATGCTTCACAGGTTTTGTTTTCAGTATGCACGACTTGAAAGATACGTTAGGGAATGAAACAGTTCAAGTTAAATATCACTAACCTCAAGTGGAAGGATGATGTTGTCGTTGTAGCTTCTTAATTCTTCACTTCTTCAAGTCTTCGCAATACTTGTAATGTCTCATATCCTAATACTTTCCAGCTAATGTATACGAAGTTGACTCTAGTACATAATCAAGCGACTCTTAAAATGAGTTTTGATTCACTAAAATATGACAACCAAACTTGACATACCAATGCTTGGTGGGTTCAACCGAGCAACGCTCTAACAATCTCCCCCTTTGTCAATTTTAAACAAAAGTCTTACAATCATATGGATAAACAAATTACAAGAATTCATTACACATACGCTTGATTCCCGAATTCAACAACACAATAACCTGCATACATTCAATCCTTAAATGTCGTTGTTGAAATTATAATAACAAAGCTAATACTCCCCCTAAAGGTAAGGTAGGTAAATTTTATCAATCCGTATGTCTTTGTTATACCAATTAATATGATATGCTACTCCCCCTTAGTCTATGCTTTCAATCTTTCGTTAGATAAACGTTTAAGCACAATTGTCCTTTCCCTTAGTGATACCAATCAATATAAAATCAATGTCAGTATCACTTGTTTTCTCCATATATTTCTCCCCCTTTTTTGTCACAAAATGACAAAGAAACGAAAAAATAAAGGACAAACCGAAAAGAATCTTACAAATCTCAAAATAGACTTGCAAACCTATAGAGTTAAGCACGAGGGTTCCACACACCATTTCTGATAACCAGTATCAAAACCGAAACTACAAAGTAATTTGTTTTGATATGTTATCAAGGAAATAATTTCCCGAAGCAATTTTCCCAATTTAGTTTAGCAAACCAACAATCAACTAAGCACCTTAGTCCATTTGCTAAACCGATTGTACAAATACAACCGCTTCATTCGATAAGACCAAAATAAAGATAACTCTATTTTTCTTATCAGGTTCTAATTATCCATATAACTTAGACCTTTAAATTTTAAACAAGACAAGTGCTAGGTTAGTTAAATAGCATTTCTTGTTAACGTATTCGATTAGACTTGAATAACCGAAACCTCCACTTTGACAAGTCTAACTAAGATAAACTTAGTTTCTCTTATCCGGAATCGAATTGGACTAAACAATCCATCCCGTAAACTTTTTCTTTCGTTAAGCCATAAACAATTCATACAAACCAAATAAATCAACTTGCATAATTATTCACCTCAACCAGAAGCAATTAAAACAACATAGACATTAAAGCACCGCAATTGCACCGAAATTTTGTAAGCCTAAACAATTGATACCACACAATAAAGCAAGATAACAATATTTTTTCTTAACCAGAACCAATTCAATCACACACACATCCATACAAACATAATGGAATAAAACATCAATTGTATCGAAATTTTGTTAAGCAAAAGTAATAAATATATGAAATAAAAATCAGGCTTTTCTTAAACAGGAAAACAATTAACTAACAAGATTGTTACCTCAAATTTCGCATCCACTTCTCCAATATGTTTGCATCTTCTTCAAGGGAGAATTGATATCGAAATATCATTATGTTGTCATCCTTATAAAAAACAAAAGAATAACAATAGCCAACCTTTACCAGAGAAAGGTTGAAAACCAGTTTTTAACTATTGCAAGCAAAAGTTGAAAACCACCGAAACACATATGCTTTTTATTATGCTAAACCAAAACCGATTCAACATATTGTGACTTTTTCACATATTGTTTCTACCAGAACCCCTCATGATCCTTTGATAAAGCCTACCAACATAGGCTAGAACTTAATCCTGCTAGATCAAAAAGTCACCCAAACCATAAGGGTTCACAACATTATGAGACCGAATATCAAGGTAATAAAACCGAAATCAAACATCCCATAAACATCCATAGAAATAATAAAGCATTCAAGCATAGGCTATGTATATCAAAAACCATCACAAGAAAAATCATAAATCAAATAATTTTATTCATAATAGTTTTTATTCATAATATACCAAATACAATCGTTGAAAGAAATCAAAAATTGATGTCTATCTTCTTGGATTAAGTATTGCAACATATAACTTAATCTCTTGTGGTGCTCTTGTTATTCACTGAGGTTTCTTCAGTGTTCAAACCTTTAAAGCATGTCTCAAGGGACTTGTCAGCAACCACTTCATGTTTTTCAAGTTCTTCAACTAGAACCTTGAGTTCAACAAGAACACCTCTTGTTTGAACAATTCTTTCTTTGAGCCAGTCTCGATGTTGAACGGCCAAGATGAGGTTGGTTCTTTGTTCTTCAGTTAAATCTTCCTCACTATCTTCATAAGACGAAAGCATTGTATCACAGGATTGTGATATCGTAGGAGCATAATCGGACCTGTTTATAGTCCCTTGCTTCCCCCCCCTTTTTTTTTTAAAGGCATCAGCTCAAAATAGGAAAGTTTTTCTTCACAGAAACCGAAACAAAAACCTAGCCTAAACTTGCAAAGAGGTTATCGCAAGTTTTGAGAAGTCATAGAGTTAAGTTTAACTCCCATTTTGTTTTTCCAGAGTTTGGTAAATCATTGAAAGATGCTTTCACATTGATATCACTGTATATCTCTAGATCTTTTTTGAGTCTAAGCAACAGACATTCATAGTCATCTTTGTCTAAGATTAAAACCTAATTGTTTTTCTTAGAATTTGTTTTAGATAACTTCCTTTTGGATACCTTCTCGGATTTTGGTATCAACTTGTAGGTTGATTTTGAATGAAGGTTCTTCATTTCTAATGACATTGCATCTTTCCAACTTGAAACATCAGATCTCATATCCCCTTTGGTAAAAGTATTACCTTTTCTATTATTTTTCCATTTAGGAATGTTTCTTTTAGGATATGATTTTGAATTCTTTTGAAAATTTGTTTGTCTCACAGGACAGTGATGATCTGAGAGGTTTTTGGAGATGACATTGTTCAATTCTTTAGATACAAATGATAAAGCGTTTTGCATCTTTAGAATTTTACAATCCCTTTGCATATGATCTTTATCTCTACAATAATAGCAATGCTTATTGAAAGGAATAAAGTTTTTTAGTTTTACCTTTATGAGATATTCGGCTACTATGTTGATCCTTGGTTGGAGTCTTCTTCTGACTGCTTCTGGAGATGGTTTCCGTTGGAATCTCAATTGAGCACTTGGGTGTCTTAGGCGTGCAATCTTGTTCAGGTGGATTTTCTGGAGTGGATGGACCAACATCCTTTACGAAATTTACTTCCTTGTTGATTGAAAACATATCGATTCCATCATATCCTAATCCACGTTTGTCGCCATGAATTCTTCCTGCATCCAACATGGAGAATAACTTGATTGTGCTATCATTGAGTCTTCTTAGCTTTACAGCTTCCTCTTCTAAGACCTTGATTCTTTCAAGAGCTTCAACTAGTTGATCCTCAAGAGGATTTTTAATGAAGGGATCCGACTCATGTTGTTCGTTACTCGTTGATTGTTGAGAATTAATCTTTGCTTCTAGCTCAACAAGTTTCTTATTCAACAAGTAATGTTTCCTGTTGAGATTCTCAAACTCAAGAGTTTTTGAGTGTAGACTTTCTTTGTAGTCTTTGAGTAGATATCTGGAATTCTGATATCCATAGAAGAAGCCAGAAAATATTTTTCTTAGTTTCCTATTCTCTCTGCTGAGAGGAGCAAGAAGTCCAATTACATCTGAGGAGGACAATATTTTTGTGGAGACGGCTCCTAGCAATGAGAAAAAATTTAGATAGATCATCTTCAACATCTTGATCAATTTCTGAGTCACCTTCTTCAGAAATCTCATCAAGTTGCTTTTGAAGGCAAGTTTTCCAATCACCAGAGTCTACATTGTAGAGGTCAGCCTGTTCAGTGGATTCACAGAAGGTGTTATCCTCAAGTGCTGATTTATCATCTTGACTTACGTTAACTGAATCACTCATTAGATTCATTCTTATAGGTTGGATCTCACCAAACACAGATTGTTAGATCTTTTCGTGTTTTCCTCCTCTGATACCAATTGAAAAGGCGAGGGTACCCAAATATACCTCAAGCTAAAACTTTTCCTACCTATAAGTCCTTTCTCCGAAAGTGATTATCTATGGACTGAGTCGAGTCAATGCAACTAATCGGTTCACACTTCGTGTGATCGTCTATGGATACGAGATCGAGACAGTACAACAACGAAGTATGTTTACTCGATAAAAAGTTTCGGACTTAACCAAACGCAATAGGATTGCTTATCAAGTAAATAGGAATTAATGTTTGTGTAATTTACTTTAATTATAATAAAACAATTATAATGCGGAAAATAAAAGTAAATGACACAACAAGATTTTGTTAACGCAGAAACCGCAAATGCAGAAAAACCCCGGGACCTTGTCCACAATTGAATACTTTCAGGATTAAGCCGCTACACAAAATTAAACCAACTTCGTATAGTTGAGACCAAGAAACTAAACCTATAGTTCATCTAGTTCCGTCTGTATTCCCACGCCTCCAACTAATCAATAAGTCACGTACTTGGAACAATTCCTTTGGTTCGTATTCCAAACAGTAAATGAAAAAAAAATCTGTTTGGTATCAACTCTTTTCAACCAAGTGATGTGAGTTCGACAAAAGCTCTTCTGTTTATCTCAATAAACTCCTTCGCCAGGTTCCTAGATCTATCTTATTCTCGACTACCAAAGGTAATTGTAAATAATTTGCGATCAATACTTTTACTCACAAAGAATTGTATTGATGCCGATCTACAAAATTAATCAATCTAATCTACCACAAGGATAAACTTATTATAGTTGGATCCTCTTATACCGAAACAAGTATTGTGCACACCAAAGATTTTGAACCCCAAATCAGAAATCTTCAATATCTTCTTTGTCTTCCAATCTTCTTGGATCTTCAATAAACACTTGCACACAACAACTTGAATCTCTTGTGATCAATCACGCACAGAACGGAGTCTGTTAACAATGCATTATCACAAGATCGTATTTAGAACTAAAAACAGTCTAAAAATCCATGCTGAAACTTCGATCTAGTTTGAGTGAATCTTATATCAGAAGAGAAGATTCTCAAGCATAAACAAACTAGGTGCAATCGAAGTTCAACCACCGTTAGTCAATCAAATCAATCAAAAACACAAGATAAACCGCAATTATCTAGTTTCCCACCAACGGTACTAATAGAGATTCTCAATCCCAAAGAAGATTTTAAACTGAGCGGCCGTAAGAGATTTCATCTAATTAGGTTACTCTCCTCTCCGAATAGGCGGCTACACCAGTAACAACATAACCGAGGAAGTTTGTTGTCACGAAGGATTAGTTTGCTAGAAATGCAAACTTCAAGTATTTATAGACAAGGAAGTTTGGACACCAAGGAATTTCCAAAACCGAAAATATTCTCAAGATATGCAATATATTCCAAATTCGGTTTCCATAATTCCTGTAAATGCTCTGTCCAAAATAATGACCGAAAATCTCTTTGGAAAATCATTAACTAGTAAATGCACATTACTAATTCTCGTTTTCCTAAAATAGAATTAAAAACCTTAAATGAAAGATTCTTAACTTATTTATATTTCGATCCTGCGATTTTCTTCCTTTAGGTATTAAGGAATAACTTTGAACAATAAAAGATAAACATTACTGTATGTGTTCAAAGTATGTCGACATCCTTACTTTGTAAGTCCTCTTTCATACTTACAACCTTGAAACCGATTTGCCACACTTCCGAACAAGTTTAGAATTGGTTCATATGACTTTCAAGAACTATGTGATTGATCAAGAACACTCAATCACAAATCATGGGTTTAACGGTTCTACCAAAACAAGTTTCGGTACTACCTCCATGTGAGTATTGTGCATAGTCACACTAGCTTTCCAAAATTCGGTTGACTAGGTACTAGGATCGTTTCCCCACATATATATGGTATCTAACTTATATGTGTTGCACATGTCCATAGGATCGGTTCCCCTTTGCCTAAAAACGTGTTGCACATGTTCATAGGATCGGTTCCCCTTTTTGCTAAAAACTTGTTGCACCTCATACAAGGATCGATTCCCATTTATGATGTGTTGCACCACTTACTAAGATCGGTTCCCCTTTACCCAGATTCGGTCATACACAAATCACAAACTCGATCATACCATCTCAGGTGATTACTTAAGATCGGTTTCACTAATAAAAGTCATACCAATACATAAGTCAGGCCTTTGTGAATAGTTTTACCAAGAACACAAACAAGTCTTGAGCGTTTATACTAAATCACACATATTGGTTGTTCACGAGATATGCAATTAATAACAATACCAATAACGCCTGGCGATTTTCTTTTCGATTCATAAACAAGTTTATGAACTTACTTCCTTAAAACACATGTAAAACATTGTTTCCTAGGATGAAATCCTCACCTCATACCTATACATAATCACAATAGCATTTAAACGATTATGTCGATGTCTTATCTATAAAATTAAATGTTTAAACAATAAACTTCATATTGTATTCCTTAATATTATGTCTATCTAGAGTGTTCATGCTTCGCAGTTTTTGTTTTCAATATGCACGACTTGAAAGATATGTTAGGGAATGAAACAGTTCAAGTCAAATATCACTAACCTCAAGTGGAAGGATGATGTTGTCGTTGTAGCTTCTTACTTCTTCACTTCTTCAAGTCTTTGCAATACTTGTAATGTCTCATATCCTAATACTTTCAAGATAACCTATAGGAAGTTGACTCTAGTACATAATAAGCGACTCTTAAAATGAGTTTTGATTCACTAAAATATGACAACCAAACTTGACAAACCAACGCTTGGTGGGTTCAACCGAGCAATGCTCTAACACTGAGTGCTACTCTTCTTGGTTGGCGGCATTGGCTCCACCCCATAGACTCTTCTGAAGATGAGATTTTTTTTAATTTTTTTTTGAGGAAGCTAACCTAACTGATCTAGGATTCACTGCATGCCCTTTCACCTGGACTAACAAAAGAATGTGCAACCATCTCACTATGTAAAGACTGGATATAGGATTACATACTTACAATTGACCCGATATCTTCCCTAACACTACCATCTCTGACCTTCTTACCATTGGGTCTGATCACAATCCAATCTTGCTCAATACCAACTTCAACTGTAACTCTGCTTAAATATCCTTCAAATTCTTGGCCCATGACTTGATCACCAAGACTGCAAAGACAGTATTGCTGAATGCTGGAATAAGAGACACTCTGGATCTTCTTCCTTCACCATATCAAGGAAATTGAAAGATGTCAAAGCGAGAGTCAAGATTTGGAACAAAGCTGTTTATGGTAACATCAAATCCAACATGGAAGAGAGCCTACAACACCTTGAATGGATAACTAAGAACCATTTTGATACTAATAGGGGCAAAGATATCAGAAAAGCTAAGAACAAAGTGGAGCATGTGTAGGACATTCAAGAAAGTTTTTGGAAAACAAAAAGTAGGGATAAATTCATCAAGATGGGAGATAGAAATATTAAATTCTTTAATGACTCTTCCAAGAAAAGAACAAGAAGAACACAAACTTGATTCAATTCAAAATGGGGATGGCTAGTGGATCCATAACATCAAGGAAATTTCTGATTGTATCACCTTCCACTTTGAAAACATGGCCACTGTTGATACCATCTCCATAAACCATACCTTCATCAATATTATACCCCAAATCATTACCAACTCAGAAAATGAACACATGTTATTGGTCCATAATACCATGGAAATCAAAAATATCTTGTTCAGCATGGCTGGTGATAAAGCCCCTGGTCCTAATGGATTTCCACCAAATTTCTTCCAGGCTAACTGGGAGGTTGTTGGTACTGACATTATTGCTATGGTGCATGACTTCTTCAACTCTGGCTTCATCCTAAAGGAAATGAACTCCACCTTCATATCCCTTATACCAAAAATTGAAAAACCAACCCCACCCTCTCACTTCAGACCCATCTCCTTATGTAACACTACCTACAAGATCATCTTCAAACTCCTTTCCCAAAGACTCAAACCCCTCATATCTAAGCTCATTTCCCCTTTTCAATATGCTTTCATTCATGGTAGACAAATCTATAACAATATAACTATTTCCCATGAGATCATCAATCATATGAACACCAGAAGTGGTAAGAAAGGTACTAAGGTTTTTACGGGCATTAAAATTGACATGGCTAAAGCCTTTGACAGAGTCAACTGGGAATTTATCATGAGTATTATGATTCAAATGGGATTTAGTAACAAGTGGTGCACCTGATTCACCACTGCATCTCCACCACCAACTTGGTTATGCTGGCTAATAGCTCTCCTGGAAAATTCTTCAAACCTTCCGGATGTCTCAGACAAGGGGATCCTCTATTTCCCTATTTGTTCCTCTTATGCATGAAAGCTCTATCCAGAAGCCTTATTAATGCAGAGAATCAGAATCTTATTCATGGAACCAAAATATGTGCCAATGCTCCTGCCATCAGCCATCTTCTATTTGCTGATGACTGTATGATATTCTACAAGGCCAACATGGATGAACGCAAAAATTCGGTTCAAGTGTTCCAGGATTTCAGCCTCTCTTTGGGTCAGATGATTAACTTTTCTAAATCAGGTATATTTTTCAGTAAGAACACTGCTCCAGCTACTGCTGATAGCATGAACACTTTTATGGTTGCTTAAAAGATAGATATAAAATATAAATACTTGGATTCTCCTTTATTCACTAAAAATGGAAAAGTGCAAGCTTTTAAACCTTGCATTGACAAATTAAAATTTAGATTGGCTGGTTGGAAATCTACTATGTCTACAGCTGGGAAAGTGATCATGATCCAAACTGTTACCTCTACTTCAAGCATCTATCAAATGAATTTCTTCAAGCTTCCAAAAGCTACTTGCAAGGAGATAAAATCTATTCAAAGGGATTTCTTCTGGAACAAAGAGCAAGACAAACCAAAAGACTTGTATCATATTGCCTGGGATGTTGTCAACAAACCTAAAGAGTTAGGTGGTCTAGGCTTCGTGAATATGGAATTCTTCAACAATGATATGATCACAAATATTACCTGGAGAATTATAACTGAATCTCACTCTCTTTGGTCATGTTCTATGAGAGCTTCTCATTTTCCTAATCAGGAGGTAACAAGAATGTACATAAAACCTAAGCCTACTGATTTATGAATTTGGAAAGGCATCCTTGAAGGTATTGCTAACATTCAAAAATACTACCTCTGGAGGATTGGAAATGGAACTCAAATCCATATTTGGGAAGGTAGACGGATTTATGGACAAGAAGATATCCTAACAAAACCACCATAATGCCCCTCTGATCTTATAATTGTTAATCAACTTCTCAATAATTCTGGAGAATGGAACTTAAGTATCTTGGCTCTTTAATTGGTTTTCTCAGGATGTCAAGAATGCCATTAAACACACAAATCATCACAGTGATGCCGATGATAGGATAAACTGGAGCTTGTTCAATAGAGGGGATTTCACTGTCAAGTCTCTCTATGACAAGCAGATATCCGACAAATATACCAATGATACTCCTAATACCTCTTGGGGGGGGGGGGATATGGAAACTGGATACTTCTCCATCTATTCATATTTTCATTTGGAAATGTGCTCATGGTATTCTCCCCACCAATGCCAAAACTGCCAGCATTCCGCACTATATTGATCCTATATGCAAGATTTTTAAGTGTGCTCAAGAGGATACTCATGTGCTGATGTCTTGTATTGCTGCCTCATCGGTTTGGATCAAACTCTTTGTTATTCAACATCATATGTTTGAAAACTCCTCATCCTTTCATGATTGGCTTAGTCAATGGTACACTTCAACTTCTCATCTTGCAAGCTGGAATACCACCTTTGCTACTATATGCTGGTTTATCTGGAAAGTACGATGTGACTTCGTCTTCATAAATATCCCACCTATAACAGAATCTACTTCCAATAAGATCACTCAGCACCTCAGCTCCTTTAACAGAGTGGTTCACAATCCACGGCACATTCTAAACAATCTTTACTATCAAAGAAACTATGATGTCAATTCCGAACTCATAAAAACTTACAAAGAAAAGTTTAGAATCACTATTAGCATAAGTACTATGGAAGTTTTTTCTCACAGTGCTAATGGTGATATCTTTCTATATACTAATTTTGCTCTAATTGCCATGCCTTTCTCAGGGAACTGTATGAGAGCAAGGAACTACAAGGACATTATCCTTGGACTCAACAGAGCAATAAGAGGAGCTAATTTAACATTGGGGCGGGGGAAGAAGCTGCATAAATCCAACATAGATTTCGCAACACAAGATGATGCAACTCTTTAAGCAATCAAAGAAGGATACCACAGAGAAGTTCAAGGAAGATATCACCTAGGATTCCACCAGATGCAGGGAGGAAATTTTGAAGCTATTGATTTTGTCCTAAGAAATTTAACCAAAGTGGAACAAGATTAGCTAAACTTTATATTCAGTCTAATTATCTAGAAAACTTCAACTGGAGAGGGCCAGACCTCCAACAAATCCTCACTGCTCTTCAATCTTTTGATATTTCAGATATTATTCACACACCAATGTTATGTATTACAATGAGGTCCTTCGGCTTGGTGCTAATCCTCAAGGCTGCTAATGGAGGTGCCAATTTGCTTGGGGGTGTACCAACCCAAAGACAAATGGTTATTTTGTCCTATATGTAATATGGTACACCCAAGTAATTTGGTACTCCCTATTATCAATCTTGCTAATCCTAACCCAGCAGAACACCAACCTGGGACTTTGAGTTATGTGTTGTGTTTAACAGCTTCTCTGTGTTCCTGTTAAAAAAAACAACACAAATGCAAAAAATAAAAGAAACTGGCAGGGGTATAATGGTAAGGGAAAAGTTACAAGTTCGTTCATTCCACTTCAACCAAACCAAACTAAACCAAACGCCAAAAATAACTCTTCTCGAGTCATAATAACATTCATTACAGCTCTCTATTTCTCCCTTGATTCAAAACCCTAAACAAGTAATAAAGATCTCTCACTCTTCTATCTCTGCAACAAAAAAGGGTTTTTAGGTTTTGAGTAAAAGGTACGAGTTTGTAATCTCATTACTTATTAATATTTTCTCTCTAGTTTAAATTGGATTATAATTAGTTAAATTTCTCATTTGGTATCTTCAATCTGCTGTAGTAAACGATAAATCTAAGATATGGGTTTTTCAGTTTGGTTTTCTTTACATCGAAAAGGTGTTTTCTTTTTGGGGTTGGTCATTACTTCATGGTATAGTTGCCAGTATAGATCTTATTACGCTCGTTTTTGGCTACTTTGTTTTTGTTTAGAACTGTTATTTTAGAGTAATTTTATTTTTTTGGTTGTTAACTCATGCGAAACTTAACATTAGATGCACCCTTGTGATTTGTCCTATATAATGAGAAATTGGAAGAGAGAGGGTGAAATTATGACTGGGGTGGTTATGTTTGTCTTGTGTTTTGATGATGCGGTGGTCTTCTGTGAGGATGTAGCTGGAGAGTTGGTTTTCTAAAGATAAGTTAGTGATTGGTACGAGCTCAGTGTGTTGAGAGAACCCTAGGCTGTGAGACAAGAGAATGTGAGAGTAGATGATATATTATGAAGGAATTAAGGAGATTGGTTGATCTTGACAGAGATATGCCTCTATTTGTGACAATAAGTATTGATCACATCACCATCTTCAGAGGCTAGCTCTGTTAAGAGAACATTACTTATACGTTGTCTTGGGACACCTTTCTTTGACTAGAATTCATGTAGCAGCAATATGTGGTTGTACTAATCTGCCCCTATGAATTTACGCAATCATGAGGGTTGATTGCTTTGGATATCAGAGACACAATATCATATGCTGTCACCTGCTGTGGACACAATTCCCATAGTTGAGTAAACTTGAAATCGGAGATTAGCTGAATTTTTCCTGTATGCTCTTGGCAACCCCCTAGTAGCCGAAATGTTACCTATGAATGATTTTCTGATGGGTCTGGGCGCTAGGGGTAGCCCTTATGATGGACCTGTCAGTGTTGCAAAGGCAGGATACCCAAAAGTATTCTAGAGATTGGTGAGGGTCTATGACCTGATTTTGCTGTGAAGGGGCTGTTAAGGTTGCATAAGCTTAGTCACTTTGCATTGGGACTGATCAACAATAGACAAGATAAATTTGAATCTTATCTCCGTAATTAGTGTGACCAGTCAACACAATTTGGTGTGTTTCCAGATTTTGGTATTTATGAAATTGAAAATGTGACTTGTTTTATTAGCTAAGAAAGTCTACTCATGGGTACTTATTACAATTGTCATTGATTCCAGAAACATAAAGAATATAGTCTCGAGTCTCGACCTAGTTTTATGGATCAACAAGGGCATGGGCAGCCCCCCGTCATGGGGGTACCGCAAATGCCATATGGTGCAAACCCATATCAGGCTAATCAAATGGTTGGGAGTACCCAGTCGGGATCAATTCCCACTTCAGGAGGATCCACCCAATCCCCTGGTCAAACAACAGGGTTTGCTGCTTCTCCTTCTCAACTCGCACAACATCAACAACTTGCTTATCAACATATCCACATCCAGCAGCAACAGCAACTACAGCAACAACTCCAAACTTTTTGGGCAAACCAGTTTCAAGAAATTGAACAGACTACTGATTTCAAGAATCACAGCCTGCCATTGGCTAGGATAAAGAAGATCATGAAGGCAGATGAGGATGTTAGGATGATCTCGGCAGAGGCTCCCGTTATATTTGCCAGGGCCTGCGAAATGTTCATTCTGGAGTTAACACTTCGCTCTTGGAACCACACTGAAGAGAACAAGAGGAGGACGCTTCAAAAAAATGACATTGCAGCAGCAATTACAAGGACCGATATCTTTGATTTCCTTGTTGATATCGTGCCGAGAGAGGATTTAAAAGATGAAGTCCTTGGCTCAATTCCGAGAGGAGGGACAATGCCTGTTGGAGGGCCAGCAGATGCACTTCCATATTACTATATGAATGCTCCACAGGTAGGTACTCCCGGGATGATCATGGGTAAACCTGTTGACCAAGCTATGTATGCTCAACCTGCCCATCCTTACATGTGGCCCCAGCCTCCACAACAACAGCAACCACCTTCAGATTCTTGACTTGCAGAGGTGGACGGTGGCCATAAAATTCAGAGAACAAACGTAAGTATATGATGTCTCATTGAATGTCATTTTTTCCTTCCTTCAAGAACCCCTGTGTCTTTCTTCTTTGTTGCAACTACATAGCTTTGATCTCCTCTAAGTTTGTCGATCAGCTGGAAATATAATATGGCACATTAAATAATGGACATATCAGTGTTGTTTACAGGGTCAAGTTCAAAATCACAACAATTTATGGCCTTCAATACTATAATAATTAACTTGACGTCATGATACTGTATGGAAGCTCAGGTCTATATTTGATGTTCTTGTTAAGGACTATCTTTGCAACATTTTTGGTCAAGCATGTTAGCTGCCAATAAGTTAGTCATCCCTCTAAACTGTTGGAATCTGGCTTATAGTCGTATACAGATCTATTTCCTGTTTTATTCACTACATTTTGGTTAGCTGGTTTTGCAGAATCTTGAGCAGTTTGTACTTGTGAATGTGGCTGAACCGAGAGTTGCTATCGTAAAAATAGTATTTGTGCAGTAAAAGGGAAGTAAGCTGATTCTTATGGTGAAGAAGCCCTAATACCTCTTCTGTAAGGTAATGGTATGGGAGGTGGCTGTTCAGACTTATTCCCTTCTTCTTTTTGTCTGTTTTACTTTTGTGTTCTTAGAGAAAAGGCTTTCTCCTCTGTTGATGCAATGTAGTTGGAAACAAGAATTAGAAAAAGAAAATATTGCTTACGCCTTGGTGAATATTGCTTACACCTTTCACCAAGGACAGTTTGAATATTTTTTTGTTTCGACATTGGTATGAAAATATCTAATCTTTATCTTATGATTTTTAACATGAACATTATGCAAATACATGGCATCTGGAGCACTAAGTGTGTAGTACTGGATTCTTACTTGAATGTTTCTGCCCTAAATCCTTAGCATATCTTTTCCTATTCTTCTAGAGCTTCTAAAGAAGAACAGAACTTTACATGTGGGTATTGCTTCAGAAATTGGCAAGTCTGTAACAGTCTTATTTGATTGCAGCCTTGGGTCATAAATAGTGAGATGCGAATAATTGTGTGAATAATTAGCTAGCCATACAATCGCTTGCTACAAATAATCAGCCAACAGTCGAGAGGTGCTAACAAGTCTTATACCAGTAACCAGGACAGCAAGTAGTGGTAGTGGAATCACATGGAAAGCCTCATCTGCCGAAATAATGGCGGACAGCAAGTAGTGGTAGTGGAATCACATGGAAAGCCTCATCTGCCAAAATAAAGGCACTATGCTATTAATTTCGGGGTGTAGCCAATGAAATTAAGGACATTTTGCCTCCTGATCTTCGTTACTTTTTCATAGTTTTGTTACCGGTCCGCGAGTTATAACCCCAAAGGTGTCACTATCCATATACAAAAACTCCAACAAAACAAATTGTTCACAAAAACCCCATTTAATATAAACTGTCTATATTACTCTTCTAGTTTAAATCACCCCAACAAAAACAAAAATCAACCACACTTTAATTCTTATTATATTGTCACCCCCAACAAGAAATAAACAACCACCAATAAGCACCGCCGCCACCGATAACCACCGCCACCACTTCCGACCACCGCTGCCCGCCCCCGCCGCCGCCACCACCGCCGCCACCACCGACCACCACCGCCGCCC